>NC_029787.2:130171722-130173691 GCF_000816755.2 Arachis ipaensis | reverse complement strand
TTTCTACGTCAGTGTGAGAGAGAAAGCAAGGTGCAGAAGAAGCTGACTGGAAAGAGCGAAAAAGCGCAGACAGACGGACACTAAGAAGAAAATCTCTTTCTTTCGCTGAAATTCATTCAAAGATACACTCTCGTTCTTATTTCTCTCACCGCGTGGCTCTCTAGCTGATTCTTCACACTTCGACATGGCGGAGCGTTCTTCCTCTTTTGGACTTGGTCCTCGATTAGGTCAGATTTCTCGTCATTGATTGATAGCATGATTGATTTTTTTGTTGTTTTTAAATTATATCTTATATTGATATCTATTTTACGATTTGTGGAATTGTTGAATCCTGTAATTTATGTTCATTTTCTTACCGCTTTACGCAGCTTCATGAAGTTTCGGCTATTTTGGTTTGTTGTTTTACCATTGTCCGTCACTGTAGCTTTCTGTAGAAGTTGGTGTCTTTTTGTTTCTTGAATGTGTTAGTTCAGTTGGGTTTAGTATATTGAAAATTGAAGAAAAAAGAGAACAAGCGTCATTGATGCCATTTGTGCCACTATGTCTGGCAGTAGCAGAGGTAGGTTTCATTGAGTATCCGCCGAAGAAAGCTATTATTTTTGTGGAAGAATTGGGATAGTCTATGCTAATTGGCAGACAGGCTTCTGTAGTTCTGTGTCTCTTTTGGGGAAAAAATCTATGTTGTCTAAGAAATTCTGCTACATTGAGCATCTGATTTTCTAGCTGGCTGGGTCGTGTTGATTAAAAAAGAAAAAATTGTATAGAGCGCTGCTGCTGAGGGCATTGTTAGGTTGGAATATTTGTGCCAATATAGAATCAAGAAAACAAATGAAAAGTAGAATAAAGAACAAACAAAAGCACAGCAATTTATATGTGGTTCACAGAAGTTTTACATGGCAAGATATAAACTCCCCTTTGAATATTTCAGAGAAAATTGCCGCTTTATTGCTTTTTATTAGTTTTCTTGATGATTAATTTCCAGCAGGCTTGCTCCTTCTTTCATTATTTTTCTGTTTTAGTGTTGAAATGGATTTTGTAGCTGAGATGCTCAACTTTCAGCACTTTCACCCAAATTGTAGGCTATAGTGCTTCATCTGTTATCAGTTCCTATCCCCTAATACGAATGCATCAATAATAAATCCATGCAGATTAACATTTTTAACTCAAAGTGGCAATGATACATTTGTTGCGAAATATAGGATATGAAGCACATATTGGAATTTTAAATTAGTAGCACCGGTCCACATCATGTCTTGTACAGGTGTTTTATAGCATGAATATTGAATGTTAGATTTCTTATACATGCGAGACAGTTTTTTTCTTAAAAGGAATGAAAATAAAAATAGAACCTAAATATTTTCTTACTAATGCATGTAACCTCTGGTTAATCGTTTCCCGTGTATGTCATTAATCTAGTATTCAAAAAGATATTTAGCTGAATGTCATATTATATCATTTATCAATTTGCAGATCTTCAGCAACTGCAGTTTGAAGCACAGCATCGGTGGTTGCGCCCTGCAGAAATATGTGAAATTCTTTGTAACTATCGTATCTTTCATATCACATCAGAACCACCAAACAGGCCACCAAGTATGGTTCTAAAATGTGTTGCTCATAAATTTATTGCTAAATTCTCATCACATGTACTTAACACGTGTGGTGATTGCAGGTGGTTCGCTTTTTCTTTTTGATAGGAAGGTTTTGAGATACTTCAGAAAGGATGGACATAATTGGAGAAAGAAAAAGGACGGAAAGACTGTGAAGGAAGCTCATGAGAAGTTGAAAGTTAGTAAACATACTTCTGTTTCGAGTTTGTGATTGATAAAATTTTTGTAAGAGGGAATTTATTTATTTGCTTACAAATTTAGGTGGGAAGTGTTGATGTGTTACACTGCTACTATGCCCATGGAGAAGAAAATGAAAATTTTCAGAGGCGTAGCTATTGGATGCTTGAACCGTGAGTATGAAT
>NC_029787.2:130168424-130171219 GCF_000816755.2 Arachis ipaensis | reverse complement strand
TATGAATTATTTATTTATTATAAAATATTTTATGAGAATTGATATGTTGAAACTAAAGTACGTCAATATTTTCCATGGCAGTTGCTGGCTCGGTTTTCTTTCTAAGTATTACATTGTTGCATTTGTAATTAATCTTGAAAAGATTTGTTGATAGTGAATATAGTAATATACACTTGCACATTTAATTTCTGTTTCTGTTTCTTAGAAATTCTTTTAGTTTTCAAATTTCAATATAGTTCTGCTTAAGTAAATATTATTTTTCTTTAAAATCAGGTACAATGTTTTGATTAATTTGTTTGCTTGCAGGGATATGATGCATATAGTATTTGTCCACTATTTGGATGTTAAGGTATTTTCTTCTTCGTGTACTTCTCCCTCCTCCTTATTTGTGTGTGTGGCTGAGAGAGATGCTGTTGTTATTGCTGTTGGTGATTTTGTTTTGTTTGTTATAAGTTGCCCTGCCCCCCCCCCCCCTTTTTAACCTGCGTCAGTTTTAGGAGTAGATAATTTTTTTTGTTAATATATCTTTTACCAAAGAATCTTAAAAATAATATTTTATTGACTTAATATTATTTCTTAATTTTGTAAAGCTGGTATTGACTCGATTTTTGGATTAATTGATATTTTGTGGGTTCTTTATTATTTTAATTTCCTTTTTTTTTTAGGTTAACAAGACCAATATCGGTAGAAATATTGATACAGATGAGGCTATGTCAGAATCCCAGAAGGGCAGTTCTGTGTTATCTGGCTTCCCCACAAGTTATAACAGCATGCCTTCTCGAAGTACAGATTCCATGAGTCCGACTAGCACTTTGACGTCATTATGTGAAGATGCTGATTCTGGTAATCAAGGCTTTAAATATCTTGATGTACTGTTACATTTTTTTTTTCTGCATTGGAGTTTGGTCCATGGCTCATTGTTTACCATTTAAAAGCCTTGATCAAATTTCATACCAGAGGATATTCGTCAAGCAAGTTCTGGAATGCACTCGTTTGGCAACCCTTTGGGGAGTGGTCAGGCAATGGATATCATTGATACTTGTTCAAATAGATCATATTTTATGCATCCCATTTCAGGTTAACTTGTCTTCCTTTCTTCAATTTGTTTTGCATGATTATCTTCTAACTTAAGTTCCGCGCCTAATGTTAATAAGATAGTCAAAGTCTCGACTTGTAAGCTTTTTTGGGAATCTCTATTGTGTATTCATAAAATATTTCAGGTGATCATGGACAATCAACAATTTCTGTAACAGACTACATTCCACATGTCCAAGGGGATAAATCTAGATTAGGTATTACTGCTTACATTGAGGACCGAAAATCACATGTCATGCCATTAAGGGACACTATCACAGAGCAATCTGTTGGATTGTATACACCTTGTTCTTCCATTTCATCTGGTTCAAGGGGAAGCACCCTTGAACAAGAAAAAGCTGTTCCTGAGAATCTCTTCGGATCTAAAAGTGGCCTCAATGAGGAGTCAAGGGGTTCTCAGTCTACCCAGTCAAATTGGCAGGTACTCACTCCTCCTTACATGCAATCTTCTGATAAAATTGCATTGCTGCTTGTGTTAAATTGCAGTTCTCAGGACATAGACGAGTAGTTTAGATTTTGTCAGCAATATATAACACGTGCATATGCTACTTTAATTGTTTATCAGATTACTTTTGATGAGAATACTGGACCTTTGCCAAGATGGAGCCTAACCGAATCGTTAAGTTTGGAATTTGAATCTGATTATAGCATGGCTTTATTTGGGGGTGAAACTGATAATGCAATTCCAGAGATTTGCCCTGACTTGTTCACTTCTAATGGAGAGCTAAAAGAGCAACCTGTGCAACAGAAGTTCCCAAAGCAGTCTACAGATGCACAATCTCAGCATGCACCAAGATCCGACAGTGAATATGAACTTCCTCGGGAGGATAGTGCTGGCTATTCCTTGAATGCAAAGCATGCATTACTGGATGGAGAGGAGAACCTGAAGAAGGTTGATAGCTTCTCAAGGTGGATTACTAAAGAACTTGGAGAGGTGGATGATCTGCATCTGCAGTCTTCCCCTGGTATTTCATGGAGCACAGATGAGTGTGGGCATGTAATAGATGATACATCATTGAACCCGTCCTTATCCCAAGATCAGTTGTTCAGCATAAGTGATTTTTCACCTAAATGGGCTTATGCAGATTCCGAGATTGAGGTACTTGTTAGTTATCAACTTATCATGTCAGTTAATTCTTTCAATAAGAAAGAGACCACAAAGGTGACTTTGATTTGAGATTTAGTCAGAGATATATAACTACTTTTTTAGCCAATTATTTTTGGCTCTAATAATATATTTATCTTGTGTGTTCTGTGCTAAAAATATGATAAATGAAGATTTGATTGATTTTTTAAAAATCTTTTTTTGAATTTTTTTTCCAACACATTTTTTATTTGCATGTGATATCAACTGACCCTGTCTTAAGCGCTTTTGTTTTTGGATGTTTTCCGTGCCATATCTCCTCCTCTGTTACTCCTTTCTTGTATTCTATGATGTATATGTTAATTTGCTGTCTGCTATAGTACTTTATTATATGTGAATAATGGTTTTACTCTTTCCTGCCAAGAAACTACTGGTTATATTTACTCCTTTTCCTTGTTCTTTGCTTAAATATAAGTGTACAGAAGGCACCTGTAGTTTGATTACATCATATCCTATTCGTTATCACACAGGTGTTGATTATTGGAGCATTTTTGAAGAGTCAACTGGAGGTGGAAGCCTGTCACTGGTCCTGTATGTTTGGTGAAATTGAGGTTCC
>NC_029787.2:130166788-130168387 GCF_000816755.2 Arachis ipaensis | reverse complement strand
AATGGAATTATGTGCTGTCAAGCTCCACCTCGTCAGGTTGGACGTGTACCTTTCTATGTGACCTGTTCCAATAGGTTTGCTTGTAGTGAAGTGAGGGACTTTGAGTTCAGAGAGGGATTTGCTAGGAATGTAGATTTTGCAGATTTTTTCTACAGTTCAACTGAAATGATGCTTCATTTGCGACTTGATGAGTTACTTTCTTCGAAATCAGTGCTATCTACTAATCAAGATTTTGAGGGTTATATGGAGACAAGAAACTTAATTTTTAAGCTCATCTCACTTAAAGAGGAAGAGGAATATTCACATAAGGAAGAGGCAACTGCAGGGTTGAGTGTATCACAACACAAATTGGAGGAGCATGTGTTTCACAGGAAGATTAAAGAGAAGCTCTACTCATGGCTTCTTCACAAGGTAACTGAAGGTGGTAAAGGGCCAAATGTATTAGACAAGGATGGTCAGGGTGTGTTACATTTAGTTGCTGCTCTTGGTTATGATTGGGCCATAACTCCAGTTATAACTGCTGGGGTTAATATCAACTTCCGTGATGTGAATGGATGGACAGCTTTACATTGGGCTGCATCCTGTGGCAGGTAAGGGATCAACATTGTTTCCTTTGTTGATTTGAGTTGATTGTGCATATGTTGCAACTACTACTTTGCGTAAACGTTTCTTTTACTACCTTGATTATTCCTTTTTGATAGAGTTCTGGAAACTGCTTGATTGGCCATAATTTCCCCCTTCATATTTAAACATTTTTATGCTAAACATCACAAGTTCATTCACGTTTTTTTTACTGCAACTGCTGTGGTCAATTGATCTTTCTAATCTCTATATACTGTTATGCTGTCAGTATTAGTAAAAACTCCATAGTAGTACTTCTCAAAAGTATTGCAAAATATATGTTCATTCAGCATAACACATCTTTATGTAATTTTTTGTCCGGTGCTCAGAGAGCGAACAGTTGCTGTCCTTGTCTCCATGGGTGCAGCAGCTGGAGCATTGACAGATCCAAGTCCAGCATTTCCTTCTGGTAGAACAGCTGCTGATCTTGCTTCTAGCAATGGACATAAAGGAATCTCTGGTTTTCTTGGAGAGTCATTATTAACTAGCCACCTTGCGTCACTTACAATGGATGATCCAAGTGAAGATGGCAGGAATAAAACTTTAGGTGGGAAAGCAGTGCAGACAGCTTCGGAGCGAAGTGCAACACCTCTACTTTATGGTGATGTATCAGATACTCTCTGCCTTAAGGATTCTCTTTCTGCTGTCCGTAATGCTACACAAGCCGCTGATCGCATACATCAAGTATTTAGGATGCAGTCATTTCAGAGGAAGCAGTTAGCTCAGTGTGAAGACGATGATGAGTTTGGATTGTCAGATCAACAAGTTCTTTCCTTTATAGCTTCTAGGGCTTGCAAATCTGGACAAGGAGAGGGTTTAGTGAATGCTGCTGCAACACAAATTCAGAAAAAATTTCGTGGTTGGAAGAAGAGAAAAGAATTCCTGATCATTCGCCAAAGAGTTGTCAAAATCCAGGTTAATTGTTCTGCTCTCGTTCTTGATTTGTCTTATATATTCTCGAGTACACTGGATATTCTA
>NC_029787.2:130164468-130166656 GCF_000816755.2 Arachis ipaensis | reverse complement strand
TCAATTCGAACTATCCTATTTCTCTTTCTGTTATTTGGGATATTGGAAGTGCAACCTTTATAATTTTCAATGGAGTTCATTTGATGAGAACTCACTTGGGAATACTATATTCTTTTGCCTGTTAAAAATACTGCTACACATCTTTTCATGGGGATTACTTCTAACATCGGCATTTATATTGTTTCCAACCTCTATCCTGTAAGGAAAATTCAGGGATTTGAAAAAGATTTGTATTAGTCGCATCCTTCCAGTCATTTTATGCGTTATTTCTTTCCCGGGTCTCATGTATCAACTTTTCTTTAATTTTATTATATATGCATTGATTTTTCATTAATTTAACATTGGGGTACTTTTGTCCCCTTTTTATTATTTGCTCTTTTTTTTTTTTGTTTTTTTTTCTTATTTTTTCTTTTTTCTTTTTTTTTTTTTTTATTTTTTTATTTTGTGCCTCTCTACATTTGAGACATCCTGTCACTGACTTGAATTCCATGTTGTTAAGGCCCACGTAAGAGGTCACCAGGTAAGGAAGCAATACAAATTAATCTGGTCTGTTGGAATCCTAGAGAAGGTCATATTACGCTGGAGACGTAAGGGCAGAGGCTTACGTGGATTCCGACCAGATACCCTTAACATGGTCCCCAACCCACCAAGCAATCCTTCACAAGAGGATGACTATGATGTTCTCAAAGAAGGAAGGAAGCAAAGTGAAGAAAGGTTCCAAAAGGCCCTTTCAAGGGTGAAATCCATGGTCCAGTACCCGGAGGCACGTGCTCAATACCGGCGGGTGCTGAATGTAGTAGAGGACTTTCGTCAAACCAAGGTATTATATTTTCTAATATATGGATTATTGCCTATAGCATATGATTGATCCTCTGCAGTGGTTACTACTACTACTGCACTTCCCAGTGTAAATACATACATGGCCCAGTTGGTTTTATTTGGCATTGGAACAGCTCTAACATCTCTTGCTGTATATAGTTCTAATCAGAACTCTGCTTGGGTCCTTGGCTTTCGAGTTCTGTATCAAAATCCTTGTTGGACCCATGGCTGAATTCAAAGTAGATTGTAAAAGCTAGAATACATTCAGGTTTGACAGTTGTCACAGGTCATATACTGTAATTTAGATATGGTTTGACTTTTATATATGGTGGTTTTTACTTTTTATACGCAAGGAAATCCTATTTATAGTAGTGCGGGACTTGTACAAACACAAGGGTAGTTTAAAAATTATACTTCATTACTGATCTTGATCTTGTTGGGTTAATACATGTTCATAAACAAATTTCTTGAGTTTAAACTATTATATTATATTATATAGTTAAATATTTAAAATATATTAAATATTTGTAACTTATTAAAAGGAATTTATATTAAAAAATTGAATATTATTTTAAACTATTAATGCTATTAACTTTTTAATTAGTAAGAATATAAATTAATAAAAGAAATTATTTTATTATTGGTTATGCAGATGAGCAGCTCCCTCACTATTAATAAAAAATTTACTGCCAAAGTAAGGCCTTAGTTCATTTTTTTTAAATTACTTTTGTTTCAATAAAAAGGTACATTTATATATGAAAATCCCGTTTCAACATCCAAACACAACAAATTTCTACTTTTACTTTAATAATAATAATAATAAATTCTTGAAAAATTTAAATGAATTCATAAATTTTCAATAAACCCTTGGAAAAAAAATTATCCAATAATTTCTAAAAATTATAATAGTGAACTTATAAATTCCTACAATAACAGAATTGAAATCTAAGAAAAATAATTGGGTTCAGCTTGCAGTTTTTCACTATAATTTTCAGATATTATTTTCTTTTCTTTTATCAAAATTGGCCATAATCTAATAGTCAATAGGGGCTATTTGTATCCGTCAGCTATGCTATAAATGCTGGAATCCAAATTTTAGTCAAGACCTTTTCTCTGTTCGAAGCTTATTTGTTTGGTTTATGAATCTATAAACAGAAAACAATTGTTAGCAGACGTCTCAGTCAAATTTTGCTTTTCCTCTCTTCTTGCTATATTTCTCCTTCCAAATTGTGTTTGTTTAGGGTAAACATAGGTGAAATTTTTCATGGAAAAAGTTCCAATTTTATGTATATAATTTTTCTTTTAGAACTGAAACAGATTAGAGAATAATTGGTGTTAATTCAATAAAATCAAATTACGAATATACATA
>NC_029787.2:130161026-130164260 GCF_000816755.2 Arachis ipaensis | reverse complement strand
GATACTGATCAGAAACTCTTCTTGGTGGCAGCTTTCGCAGTATGAAAAGCACCAACCCTGATGGAACAATCTCCACCAACTGCACGCACATTAACAACAATCAACAAAATATAGATAACCATTAGAAAGTACTACATTACTACATGGAAGGTTCAGAAAGCCTTTTTAATTTGTCACATGATGTAATAAGATTTGATCCCCTCTATAAGAAAGATAATCTAAGCTAAGATCATGTTGAAACCTACCAAATAATAGATGAGGTTAAGAATGGGATGATCCAACACATCCAGATCTGCTTCCTCGTCAAATGCAGATACTGCAAGCTACAATGAAGGTGACAACTAAGACCATGTTGTAAAACCAAAAATCATTCAACAATATACTTGCATCATTGCATTTATTTGTCGGGGTGTCAGTTTTTGAACATCATCAGAACAATGCATCATCAGTATCCAAAAACATTTGTCCAAGCTCACATCTAGATATATTGATCCAATGATGTAACAAAAAACCAACGGTGATTGATTAAAGAGAACAGAGCGCATAGTATAGCTTTTAAAATGAAAGGAACTAACCATAGTACATCTTATCAAGAAACATGTACAGCAAATAGTTGTCACTGAGCCAACCTGCAAAAGCGAGAAGTTATGCACCGAAAACTTTTACCAGAGTTTGCTGAAATTTCCCCCAGTGAGACTTGCTGCATGGCTGTATTTGATATTGCAAGTGTATATTTTTCTTCTAAGGTTGAATAGCTTAGAGGAACTCAAAGTTTAGATACGAACCTCGTAAAGCTTCTTTTGACGACCTCTGGATTCAATTGGTCCAAGAGCAGCGCAAAATGAAACAACTGCAACACAGCATTAGAATGAAATTCACAATTCTAAACAACTACGCATAAGATGTTTCTAGGCACTTATACTCCAAGCCGTATAGATGTTTTAACATATCAAAAACATTCCCCCCACCCCCCAGTTTTGCATGTTAAATAGAACATCAACCAAAACAAAGTTGATAGAACTTAGAAGTAAATAACCTGCAAGGAAGAGTTTAGCAATCTCTGCGCCAGTGTCAGCGCTGCTTACGCTCATGAAAATCCAAAAGCAGATCTATAATTATCAGGTCAGAAGATAAAAGCACTCTCAATCTCTTTGAACTAAATTTAAGAACACTTTCTGTTTTTCAGGACTAAAATTGAAGGACAAGGCTATAGATTCAGTGCTTGCCTGTATGAAGTAAATAAACCCATTGATAACAAAATAAGCAGGCCTAAGTTTTTGCGCTGGTTCACTTCTTGCCTAAAATATATTTGGGTATCATGAACAGAATATAATATACAGAGAATTAATAAAATGACTGTTATTTTAGTTATTTAGTACTTCCAGAAGTAAGTAATTATACCTGGTGGTATATCTCAGCCCAGAACAGGACAAGCAACGTATAAGTAGAGAAAAACAGAAGACTAGGAATCTCCATTAGCACCCTCTCCAGTGACTACAATAATAACATAATATGATAAAAGGTCAGAACAGAGAGGAAACAAGGTAGGCAAAAACAAAATGAAAGAAAAACAAAGGATACAATAAAATTTCTGATATTATATTGTATCTGTGCATTTACTTGAACTACTTTTTCTTTTTCCTTGTCATAAATTACAGTAGAAAATATAATCTCTCATAATAAAGGGTACCAAAAGNNNAAAGTCACAAGCTTTTGAAGTATCAGAGACACACAAAGAAGTAAGATGTCTCTGTGAGACAAAATCCACTGAATTCTTTGTCCATCCAGAAACTGGGAACAATAAGTCAAGGCTAGAGAAATAACTTTTCTATCTTGTTTCAGTGTCTATGTACCTGTCACGAGGGATCTTATCAATTATCATACACACACCCTCTAAGAGTCATCAATTGTACTAACAGATTTTTCTCCCATTTAAAGAAAACAAATCCTAAATTGATCCAACTAATTCCGTAACACATTTCCCAATTTTACACTTGCCAAATTCATTCTTTGCAAAAACCACTATACGTGCTATTTTCTCTAACTTACCAAACCAGGAAGTGAAAGGGAATTAATGCACAAGTGTCAGTATTTCTAATTCTGAAAATGAAAATTACCTTGGGTTTAATTGCAAAAATAGTTTCGTATGAACCAAATATAACAGCCCTCACTGCAAATGTAACAAAGGTTCATTAATCAGCAAACATAAAATATGCATACAAAGCTAATTTTAGCTCTCTTAACAAAAGAAATTCACAATTCTTACATCCATTGACAATAAAATTCATTAAGTGGAAAACCTTCTGTGTTGTCCATCCATATTCAGGTACTCTCATTTGAATGCGCACCAGTTGCACCTAACATTACCATAAATCAAACCAATGATCATTGAATCCTTTTGATACAATCCTCGTCTTAAACTAAAAAATTAAATATAATCTACAAGAACGAACAATTTTTCCACAGCTAAATAGGTTCATAGGGTTTGCAAAAAACAGTTATGCTAAGAGAGAAATATTAGTGTTTGAACATCGAGATTCAAAAGAAAATTAACAATAGCTACAATTTGAAGCAAAAAAAGGGGATTGAAAACGATTGCAAAACACCAATGCAGATCCTTGAAAAATTCCATTCAATTTCCTGTTGTGAACAGTCATCAGTTGAGGAGAGAGGTAGAGCTTCTATTTTTTATTTTCCCGGGAAAATGAAAGAAAATGACGTACGATGGCAACAATGGAAACGGTGGCGTAAGCGGCACAAAGAGCATAGTAAATGCCTCTTTGCCATTCATCCGATTCATCAACGTCGTTCCACCAGTGAGATACAGCATCAATCTGAGGTCCTCCTTCTCCGAACACAAAACTCTTTGTCCTCAGTGAAGACGCCATTGACGTGGAGCTGCAAATGCAGAAGGAAAGCGATGAAGAAGAAGGAGGAGGAGGAGGAAGAAGAAGACGGAGAAGAAGAGAGGAAGTTTTGTTTGTGTGTGTTCGTCACTCATCACTCATGAGAAGAGAACCGGTGGGACACGTGGCGAGAGGGGAGAAGGGACAGGTGGAGGACGTTGTTGAGACACGTGTGAAAGCGTGGCATATTCTTTTGTTGAGTGAGAGGACGATGCCTTGCTTTGTTGGAAGAAAGAATGGTGAAGTGATGATGTGATTTGTGATGCCCCTTCTTTTGAATTGACCTTATCAAATCAATAATTAATTAATTATCATATTCTTAATTCTT
>NC_029787.2:130156320-130160889 GCF_000816755.2 Arachis ipaensis | reverse complement strand
CTTTATCCATATTTTGCATTTTCCTATTTTCCTTCAAGGATTTTTTTTTTTAATTCTTTCTTTTCATCTATATAAGTAAGGTTGGAAGTTAGTCGAGATAAACAAAAGTTTAAGCTTGACTCATAAAAATTGAGTTTGGCTCACGACTTAGGGGTAGCAATGGGTAGGGTTGGGTAGGGTTTGGAGTCAACTCTAACCCTACTCGCGGGTTGAGATTTTTATATAAACTCAACCCTACCCTACCTGTGGGTTGAGAATATCTCAACCCTAACCCTACCTGCGGGTATCCGACCCTACCCGCGGGTTAAAAAAAAAAAAGCAACGTTATTATATAACTTGATGATAATTTAAAATAGAATTGACTTTTATGTAAAAAAAGTTTATTAAATTATCAATTAATGATCTTCTTTTAATGACTAAGGATCTTTTGTATTTAGTAAGAAGTCTTTAGTTCAACATCCACTTAAAATATATTTTTATATAAATATATAACATATACATATATAGGGTGCAGGTTGGTCGGGTAGGGTTGAGGCTCAACCCGCACGAAAACCCTACCCGCACCCTACCCTACCCGCTGCGAATCGGGTTGGCAACCCTACCCAACCGGGTGGGGTCGGGTTGGGTACCCGCGGGTAGGGTACATATTGCCACCCCTATCACGACTCGACTTATTAATAATTGAACCTATTTTTTAAGCTCAAACTCAGCTTACCAAAAGCTCACGAGGTGGCTTTAACTCACAAATTAGCTCAAATAATAAGAACATAATCTATAATTCTATATCAATAAATTATAATTTTTTTTATGTTCTACATTAAAATTATATATAAAAAATGTATATAATCAAACCAGCTCATGAGTTAATGAACTGAGCTTATTCAAACTCAAGTTCGACTCATTTAATTTATGAGTTCAATTCCAGACTTAAGTTTGACTCACTAGCTCATGAGTTTAGCTTATCGAGCTATTAACGAGTTAAGTTTAAGCTGACTCATGAACTGACTTGCCTCACTTCCAACCCTATATATAACTCATATCCACTCAACTATTTAAGGGATAAAATTCGAATTCATTTTAAAGATCTTTATTAAGCAAAAATATTAAATAAATTTTAATTCTTGATTTAAGATTTATATTTTAAAATTTAAATTTTATAATGTTTTAATTTTTTATTTTTAATAATAATTTATTTTTTTAAATATTAGAATTTTTTACTTTTGTCCAAAATGTATTAGGACGTGCCTTCATTTTATTATTCAAAATTGATGGTTGAATTAGATTGTTAAGTTTTTAAAATAATCTACTTCATATGAATACTATCATATTAGTTGATATAAGTTAAGTTACATAAATTAATTTTAAAATATTATATTAACTACAATCAAAAGTATTTATAAATTAATTAGAGGTTAATATTATATAAATGTATTGAATAGAAATTAGTTATACATCTATTTTAAACAAATTTATGTAAAATGAATAAAGCAAATTTAATTAAATATATACACATAAATCGAATCGATCAAATTCAAGTAAATCGAATTAACTAACAAACACAAATAAAAAATAGTAAATTGATCTGATTTAATTTGATTTACTAATTTTCTACTACAACAACCACGACCAAGTGGAATGAATAGAGAAAGTGGCTACTCAGCTTTACATTATACTCACTTACTCTAATGCTATTATAAGGCTACTTTACTACACTAGTTCTCTAAATTTACTATTTATTCATAATATAAAATAAATATCTAGCATACTATATAGTTATCATAAGAGCATCGTTGAGTATTATTAAATTTTTTGTCGAATTTAGCATTGCGTGTTATCGTCAATTTAACAGGAAAAAATTGGAATTATTTTATCGTATCAAATATTTATCGTCGGATTTGCTATTCCAATGGTAAACTAGTAATAATTGGATGAAAAATGGAAAATTTGGCGCGAATTCGTTACCGTCCGATAGATCCGAAGATAATTCAATTTAGTGCGGTGCAGCGTTTTAGTCACACGTAAAATATTATTGTCGAATTTAGTCGCCAATAAATCCGATGATAACGAGTCCTAAAATTCAAAGTGTGAATCCTTTTCCATTTATTTCGAATCCCCGGCCCTTCTTTCTCTCTCTCTACCATCTCTTCTCCCACTCTCTCTCTAACCCTCTTTCCGCTGCTCCGTCAGTCCCGCCACCGCTGGCAGCCCACTTCACCGCCTCCTCTCTACGCCTCACCCTCTGCAGGCACTGTAGCCCACACTCTCTCTCACCCTCTCCCTTGACATCCTTTCTGCGCGGCCCCCTTCTCTCTCTCTCCGTGCCATCCACCTCTGCCAGCTACCACCAACAACACCAACCCTCCAACATTCTCCCATCGTCATTGCTATCGCTGTTACTGTCTTTACTGTTGTTGCTGTTGCTACTGTTATTGCCGCCGCTGCTCTCTTTTCTGTTCTCTTCTCTACTCCTGGATTCTAGGTTCTTCTTCATTTTAATATTAATTTCACTCTTTGTTTTAGTTATTCTTAATATTATTATAGGTTTTAGTTATTAATTAATTTTATGCTTGAGTTAGATTTAATTTTAAATTTTAGAGGATTTAGATTGTTAAGATATGCTAGATATAAAGTATTATATTTTAAGTTGTTGAAAAGTATTTGAAATTATTAATGAAGTGATCAATTTATTTGGATATTCTGCTGGAAATGTTGTAAATTACTGCAGCTATTATATTGTTAATGTTGGCTTCTTGTCAATTAGAGTTGAAAGAATGCTTGGTTGTGTTATTTGATAAGTTTGATGCTTTTGAATACCAAGTATTCCATAATATGCATCTTGTAATAATTGAATTTTTGGTGTGTATGCAATGATATAATGTCATATTGGTTTGTTTATGAACTTACTTTTAATTGCTATATATCATACTTTAAAACTTTACTTTTGTACAAATTTACCATAAATTGTTATCTTTCGTATGTGTATTAATATTTTTAGATTTGGTGAATTTAATTGAGTTTTGACTAATGTTGTGGATTGAGGTTGGTTGGATTTGTAGGACGGTGGATATATATCCAGTTTTAGAGAAGGTTATGTCAAATTTTTTTTTGAATAGTATAAATATTGAAGAATTTGTGTTGATTAGTGTTAATTGGTATTCTCTTTGTAGACATGACGACTAGTAGCAGAGGTGTCATGAGTTAGTCTCGTGGTCGTGGTAGAGGGAAGGTTTCTACCAGTACCCTAGGGACTTCTTAATCATCTCCCTCTACTTCGATTACCCCGTCAACCCCTGTGACGTCGCAGGTGGGTCCACCAGACCAGTAATTCATCATGGTCCCGAACCCCAACTACGTGGCTCCTTCTGCTATGTCCCTCCAACTCCAGCGACAGAGGCCGCGACGCCGGAATTCTCTAATGCGTCCCAGCTAGATGTCCTTCCACTACTGCCTATCATACCAATGAGCAGATGCGCACTGGAGGCAGCGGCGCTTAGGGCTGGCAATTCATATCCTATCCACAGGTACCCAACCCGGTCCAACCCGTTCAGGTAGGGTAGGATACCCTACCCGTTGCGGGTAGGGTAGAGTACGGTCCGGGTAGGGTACGGGTTTAGGGTGTACTCTACCCTACCCTACCCGCACCTCAAATATAACACATATTTTATAAAAATTAGGTATATAGTGAAGGAAGTGAGAGTTAAACCCACAACCTCTCTTATGTAATAACTTACAATAAGTGAACAACCACTAAACTAGTTAGTTAATTTAGTAATTTAGAGCATTAGTTTGTTATTTTTTATGTTATTAATATGTATAAAATTTGAAATGATTGAATTTTATATTTACTTTGAAAAAATTTGATATTTCTACGGGTAGGGTAGGGTAGGATAGAGTTTAGAACTTTAGGGTGTGGGTAGAGTTAGGGTTGAGAGATTCTCAACCCGCGGGTAGGATAGGGTAGAGTTTTAATAGAATTTTCAACCCGCTGGTAGAGTTAGGGTAGGGTCCAAACCCTACCATACCCTACCCATTGCCAGCCCTAGCGGCGCTGCTAATTAGGCACCGACATCATCACCTAGACCGCCGCCTCAGCAGGGGAAAGACGACGACAACTAAGATTAATGGGGTCCGTAGGGTTTAGGGATTTTATGCACTAATTTTGTAAAAAAAAAAAAGTGAATTTGACTACTAATTGTGCATTAATTGCGAAAAAAATTGCTTACAGTCAGATTTATCGGCGAAAAAATCTGACGATAAATAGACATCACAAAACATAATATGGCGCCAAAATTACTGTCGAAAAAATCCGCCAGTAACCATAAACCGCTTATTTTCATCATGTTGATTGCAAATTTCAAATGCAAAATCCGCTAGTAATTACCGTCAGACAAAATAATTCGCCGGTAAATGTTTTCCAACGCCGTTTATACCTCAGATGCATTTTGTCGTAAATCTAACGGTAAAAAAATTACCGGCGGATTTCAATAATAAATTCGCCAGTAAATCTAATGATATTTAATATTTTTCTTATAGTGTATTATTTATTCAAAAAATAATGATTATGATTAT
>NC_029787.2:130154146-130156265 GCF_000816755.2 Arachis ipaensis | reverse complement strand
GGTTTTCATAGTAAATCTAATATTTTTTTTTAAAGAAAAAAATATTTTTAATTATATACAAAATTAAGAAGTAAATTAATTTCTTTAATAATAATAAAGAACACTAACCCATTAAAAGAAATTTAAATATACATATAACTAGAAAAACATTAAGTAGTGTTAGGTGAAATGTTACTGTATATAGATACCTTGATCAAATATTGTTTACTCTACAGTTTACACATCATATAGCTTGCGTTTGTTTCTGAGAATAGAATAGGACAAGACACTAAGAATAGGACATTAATGAATAGAGACACAAATTTTTATGTTTTTGTATTTTATTTAGTGATAAACTAGAACAAATTATAAAAATTTAATTTACTTTTATTTTTTTTCATTCAAAAAATTTGAGATAAAAAATATAATAATAAAAAATTAACAAAAATAATAAAAGAAAAAATAAAAAATAAGTTATGTCCTTTGTTAGTGTCTTCGTGTTCTTCATGTGACACAAAATACACTAATTCAGTATCTTTGAACACATTATTTCTGTCTATATCTCTTTTGTCAAATACAATTTTGTATTTTTGTATTCCTGTCCCAATATCTTGTCTCTGTAAACAAATACAGTCATAATGTTTTCTTTTTTTTTTTTTACTACATAATGTCTTTAATTTCTCCTCAAAGTAACAATGACGGTAAAAACGAAAAAAGAAACAACATGGCTGGATCTTGAACAGTAAAATCTCCCAATATAATCCATGAAGACCCATTGAGGTGTCCATAATGTAGCTGACTCAGCTGATGGAAACAAGTGCAGGAAGATGGTATGGACTATGGAGCTTCTAAGAAATTGTATGTTGCATTGAATAATTGCATCCAAAAATCGGCTAATTTTTTTGGTTATAGTAAAATTTAGTATAATGCATCGATATAAGATGAGATAGATTTAGAACAAATTGGGAATGACGATTTAAATAAGCGACGAAAAAATATACGAAACTATCCATTTATAGAAAAGAATAAATTTTTTTTTTTTAAAATGAGAGCCATGATTTGTTAAAAATATTTAATAAATAAAATTGGTAATGCCGATTTTTTCAATAAATTTTAGCCATTAATCAAAGATCGGTTCTTGTTTTTTCTTTTTTATTTTTTCTCTCTTCCTAAAAGTGTCATTTTCGATTTCTTTAAAAATATTAATACCGATTTCAATAAAAAGTTAAAAACCATTACTCTTTTCATATCTATGCATAACACGTTGTAATGTTTATTTTACTGTATTACACTCATTTAATAATCATATTAAAAATAAAAAGCGCAAAAAATTAAACCCCGCAACTCCTCTTCCCTCCAGATATTTTCTCTTAACCCAAAACGGAAAGAGGTTTTAAACTGTCATTTGAACTATAACTCTCTTGATACCTTTAACCAAACCGTCCAAACGGGTTTTTATGCCACCACGTACGTGGTACTAGCAGGAGGGTTCAATGACCCATATGAGAAAATATCAACTATATGCAACCTCAGCTTTGACTTGTTAACGCGTTTTTCTTTTTTCCAATCTATCATCATCAATAATTAAAATAATATTTTATATTTAATTACAAAATAATTACTATAATATTTTAAAAAATAGTGTTTAGGTTATTAATTTTCTACTTTCATCCGACAAAAAGCATATTTTATTTTTCATTTTGAGAAGTGTAAAAGTAATAAATAAATAAATAAAGGAAAAAGATTAAAAATATGTTTGACACTATTAAAAAGTGGAATAACAAGTTCTTAAAAATGTTTGTAATATATTTTTAAGAAAAAAGTATTAGATACGTATTTGAGAAATTTTTTCATTGACTTATAGGTGTTTGGAAAAAAAAATGATGTCTCTGAAAAATTATATTAGCGAATTTATAAATTACTAATTGAATATGACAAAAAAAATGGCAAAATGTGTTCAGCGGTATAATTTTTCAAAAATCTATAAATCTTTGCATCACTAAATTTATAAAAGATCGATAAAAATGATGAAACACACTTAATTTTTTTAACTCTTTCATGACCTAAATTCTTGTAGACATATTTAATACTTTATTCTCAAATTTTTATAAATTTATCATTAATTTTTTTTAGAAACTTA
>NC_029787.2:130148963-130154127 GCF_000816755.2 Arachis ipaensis | reverse complement strand
CCGCATTCGTGTAAATGAATAAAATTAAATTATTATGTTGGTGGATGCATTAAAATTAAAGTGATTAATAGATTGAAGTTAATTTGATAAGAAAAAATCGGCCGACTTTTGAGTGGAGCCCACGGTAAGATCCACACGGCCGGGGGGTGAGAAACCCAACCAAAAGCAATGACAAGGTTTCAGTTTTACGGAAAAGAATCGAGTGAAGGAACAAGTGAAACCTCAAAATCAGCTGTAATAATCAAACAAACAGTGTCAGCAATAAAAAACAAATCAACACGCACAGAGAGAAGAGAAAAAAAGTCAATAAGGGCAACCTACGTATGTATTATCCCCACTTCCCCTATTTCCTGCTTGCAAGCACCAAACACTTCTTCTTTCTCTTCACACATACCAAATTCCAGACGGTTACTTTCTCACTCTTTCTTAAAACCATCGTCTCTCTCTCTCTCTCTCTCTCACCCTATTCTATTCTTATTATTTTAGTTCTTGGGTTATAAAATATTTTGTGTTCTTAGTTTCTCTCTCTCTCTCCCCCTCAAAGTTGACGGTAGAATTAGAGACGACCCACTTGCTCCTCAGATCTTTCAACTTATTTTTGTTGCAGAAAGTTTAGATTTTTTTCGGTAAGTGAATTTTTGGATTACCGGTTGATTATCTTGGTGTTGGTGTTGTAAATTAAAATCCCGCCTTTTAAAAAAAAATGTTTTGAATGATCCGGGTGGGGTGGTTGTGACTTGTGATGCTAATTCCTGTTTATTCAGAGTTGTGGAGTTTGTTTGACTTTGGTTTTCTGTGCTGTTTGTATATTTGTGTGGTTTGAAGACTGGCAGAAGAATTAGATGTTGAATAATAGAAGGAAAAGGTGAGGTGGGGCTGAATTATATGGATAGTCTCTGTTGCTTCAGCTCTGTTAGAGGGGTAAGCAATTTTTCCCGCTTTCTTATCATAATTTTACTTCTCTACTTTAATTTCTTTTAATCTTAAGAATAATTAATCTCTATGCTTATATTATTGCTTAAAGTTTTAAGGGATTTGGTTGGATATGGAAGAGCCTAGGAGGCATATGATCTGGTTATATATCGTGTATCATTTGTCTATTTGAAGATTAAGTTCTGGTGGTATAGAGAATGGACTTGGAACTTCCTTGATTTTTGTCTTCCTGAGCTTATTTGGTGAAAGAATTGGATCATATAGATTATTGTTGATTGTTTGTGATTATGGCTACCAAGAACCAATTCTTTTCAATACATAAGCTGTGAGATGGAGTCTGAGTAGTGGCTTTATATGGACAAGTTGCCGACTGTTAAAGTATCATGGATTTATTGTACAAATTTATGGAAAAAGGGATGTAAATCATAGATTTTAAGGTGTGCGTGGATGAAACGGAAGAATGCTTCATGTATTTTGTGTTATTGAAAGCTCTCAAGAAAATTTTCCTGAACAAACACAAGAAAGGCCCAGCTATGTTTTATGGTAGTTAATCTTTTGCCACAATTTGTGTACAAGGCAACAAGGGAACTTGAAGGCATAGGTAATCATGGAAATACAAAGACATAGATAATAGTTACATTTGAGCACCTGCTGTTGGTTTGGTATTTCTTGTTTAGTACAGAAAATCCTAGTAAGAGAGGAGATGTTGTCCCATTCCAAGATTCGGGCATACCAGATAGGCCTGGTCATGTCAGAGTTTATGAACTTGCTGTCCGAAAATATCAATCATGAAAAGCTAGTGCATCATGAGAGAGAATATGGTTGGTTTCTTGAGCTGAATAATCCATAAAATGAGAGAACTGGTTCAGAAATGTTGTTATCCCTCGCTGTAAAGATGGAACTGGCATTTGCGTCTAATGATATGCAAGATAAAATGCTCTAAGCAATCAATCACCTTTTGAAGCTAAGTGGGGTTTGGTCCAACTTTGAGTGGGGACTATGGATTGTTTTTCTCCATTTAAATATGGTTGTGGCTTGACATATCTATACTTGTGCTCCGGGTTGTAATCATGGATGTACAATTTTTGTTTTCTTTAATATACATATTGTTGAAACTTGAAATATGTTAAAAAAGACCTAAAACACTTCCGTTAACTGTATTTGAACTTTCATATCTTTAGGTGGTTGGAGGGCATTCTTCAAGTAACTCTGGAAAGGGCAAGAGCCATCAGTCTACAACCAAGTATGGCTATAGCCTTGTTAAAGGGAAAGCAAACCACCCGATGGAGGACTATCATGTAGCGAAATTTGTCCAGTTCAAGGGGCAAGAGCTGGGACTTTTTGCTATATATGATGGACACTTGGGAGATAGCGTACCAGCATATTTACAAAAGCATCTTTTTTCAAATATCTTGGATGAAGTAAGTTGTTTGATCAAACAGAAGATATAACGTTGTTGTTATTGTTGTTATCACTTTCTATTTTATGTCGAATGAAGTATTATAAGTTGAAAATTTTAGTTCTATTCCCAACTGGCCAACTTCCCATACTTTTTTGGCAACAGATATCAACCATGTAAAAACATAATCCACTTTGGTTAACTGTCTTGATGCAACCAGTAGTATACCTTTCCTGTCAAAAGAATATTGTGTGGATTCTTCATAATTCCTTTTCCCATAATTTTATTTATGATTGGTTATCCAGAAGGACTTTTGGGAAGATCCGTTCATGTCTATTTCTAAAGCTTATGAGACAACAGATCAAGCAATTCTTTCTCACAGTCCTGATTTGGGACGAGGAGGGTCAACTGCTGTGACTGCAATTCTTATAAATAGTCAGAAATTATGGGTAGCCAACGTTGGAGATTCACGAGCAGTTCTGTCAAGGGGAGGGGTGGCTGTACAGATGACTACTGACCATGAACCTAATACTGAGCGGGGCAGCATTGAGAACAGAGGTGGCTTTGTCTCAAACATGCCAGGTTCTTCAACTAACCCTGATTTCTATGCTTTGTTGCTACTGATATTCAGTGCTGATTTTTGTGTTTTCTATGATATCTCATTTGCATTTTTTCGTATTACAATATTCTTGTGGAAGAGATTGTAACTCGTGTCTTGTGCCTTCTCAAATTATGATATGAGTGAGTGATATGGGGAGTAGTTCTGATTTCACTGTATGCAATGCATTCATTAGAAATGGAAAGGATGAATTGAATGAAACAATAAGTTGCTGTCTTTTGGAATTAGAAATATCTTCTCAATTATGTATCTGACATGCGTTTGACATATTTTGAGGCCAATACTCTTAAGTAATCTGAATGTTGATGGAAGGGATTTTTGCATCCTATTTTATTTAGTTTGACCATCCAATTTCAAGAATTGCATAGGGGATGCTAAAACATCTGTCATAGTGATCTAGAATTGTATTGACAAGTGATGTAGCAAATGGAATTCTAAACTTGGCTTCAATGCCAGTGTGTTATGACATATTGTGCTGCCAGTGCAATATGCCTCTCATTTTGATAATTCAATTTTGTTCCAAGGTTTACATGTTGAGGAGAGACCAAATATTTGGCAATGCACACTCGCATCCTAATAGTATCACTACTTTATGTTTGAGTCTTGTTCTTTTTTGTTGTAATTTATTTGTGTGTGGATCATATCAGGAGATGTTGCAAGGGTGAATGGGCAGCTTGCAGTTTCGCGAGCATTTGGAGACAGAAACCTCAAAACACATCTGCGATCGGATCCTGACATCCAGTATGCCGATATTAACCCAAATATTGAGCTTTTGATACTTGCTAGTGATGGTCTATGGAAGGTTTTCTATTAATCTCTTTTTGTTTCCCTTATTTCTTAAAAGGCAAAAATGCACTTCTAAAATCACATAAATTTGTCATTTGGTTTTTTATTTTATTTTCCCCACAATCATACATTCATTCTCATTCCATTTCTTTCCAAAATTCAACAAATTTCTTCCACATCAACTCCAATAGAAATACCAATGGTGGTGGTACCCGGCTCTTTGCCATGCAGGATGCACTTTAGAGGGTAGAGTGTAACATTTAAACATTCAACCATGCTACATGTAGTAATCCATATTTTGGTTTCTCACTTTTTATTCAAATATTGCACTTTACTTTCTAAAGTGCACCTTGCACGGAAAAGGAGCCCGATCTTTGGCATCTGATTGGAGCATGTTTAATTTTGGCTGCTCAATCTGGACGAATTTGATGAGGTTTTGAAATGATTCAGAATGAAAATGAATTGGATAAAGATAAGTGATGGGAAGAAAATTAGCCTTCCACAAAACAAGTAATTATGTTTGTACTTAAAATTTTTCATTAAATCCAGGTAATGGGAAACCAAGAGGCTGTAGATATTGCAAAAAGGATAAAGGATCCACAAAGGGCAGCCAAACAACTAGCCACTGAGGCATTGAACAAAGACAGTAAAGATGACATTTCATGCATTGTAGTTCGTTTCAAGGGATGAAATAAGGAAAAAAACCTACTTGGGTTTTGGGTACATAATATGGGGGTGCAGTTCCATACCTACTTATATATATCATTTTGGTATTTTATGGAGAATAGCTTTTGCTCCTTCCCTTCTTGATATGTAAAATTGAAGTTATTGGATTTTAGGTGGTGCCTTTTAGTATTTCTTGATTTCTTGGCTGTGTAGATTCCATACCATAATTTTTGTTTTGTAATATGCTTTATGACCTGGAGTAGCAGTGTGAAGATGAGCATAGTTATACACTCGACATTTGTTTTATGATATACTTCAAATGACACTAGCTTGAGTTGCTTCAGCTGCAATTCAAGTGAGTATACCCATGTTTGAGATTTGTTTCAATTCCCTTTTTATCCCCTTTCTACACGCTATAAATGTTAATTATGAATGAAAGATTAAGTATGATTACTTGGTTTTATTCGTAGTGACAAAAGAACAACTTCAACTTTATTGGGAGGGTTATATGCAAGAAAGTTGCTACCCTAGGATACTAGGCTAAGTTTGGTTATGAGGATATGACGAGATATCGAGAGTAAGACATAAAAAATAAAGATACAAAAATTAGTATTTTTGTATTTTATTTGATGATAAATCAAAATAAATTATGAAAATTTAATTTTATTTTTTATACAAAAAATTTGAAAAGAAAAATATAGTAATAAAAAATATAATTATAAAAAATTAATAAAAATAATAAAAAAAAATAAGTTACATGT
>NC_029787.2:130143014-130148926 GCF_000816755.2 Arachis ipaensis | reverse complement strand
GTTGATATTTTAGGATTATATATGTTGAGAAAGACATAAAGTATAATAATTCAAACAAACAAATAAGTAGAAAATATAAAAGTAAAAGCCTTTTTCGGTTTTTAACCATTTATTCGATCAATATTACGTCTCCTAACAATTATAAAAATACAAATTGGTCTCTATCCACTTTTATATTTGTCAATCTATCCCCTAGAACTGGTTACAGTTAACGATCACGTGTTAGGTAACGTCTTCTTGGTAATAGGGACAAATCGCCTCCTGAACTCTTCAACTATCTCGCTCCTCCGAAACTCTTTCTTCCTCCTCTCCTCCCTCTTCTCCACCGCCACTGCACTCACACTCCTCCCTCTCCCTCCGATCCTCCCTCTTCGCCACCGCCACCATACTCACAATTATCATCGTCATTAACAATATCATCACCACCATTTATGCATGATGATTAATGAAAAATTTATATTTTTCTAAATTCTCTCTCCCTCCTCTCTTCTTCTCCCTTTCTCTATTTTTTTACTTTCTCATTTCTCTTCATCACTTACCACTACCACCACCGCCACAACTAGGGGTGTTATCGGTTCTTACAGATGCACAACCGTTCGGTTTGTTGTTTTTACAACAATCGAACTGAACCAACAGTGATTTGGTTCAGTCGGTTTTTTTGGTTTTTGATTCCTAATGAGAAGAATATGAATCACAATAATTAGAGGTTTAAAATAGTCAATAAACTCAAATAATAAGAGTAAAACATTGAAATGGTTAGGGGTTAGAGATTTTTGTTGTTAGGTTAAAGGTTAAAATGTTTAAAACATTGAAATGTATGCATATCTTCGGTTCGGTTCCTATCGAACCAACTGAAAATCGAATCGAACCGATCGGTTTTGTCAGAAAAAACAAAAAAACCGATTTTTTCGGTTTTCAAGTTGGTTGTTGTAATTTTCGGTTCGGTTTTGCGGTAATTTTCGGTCCAGTTCGATAACTTACACCCCTAGCCACAACAACATCATGAGTTTCATTTATTTAACACTCAAACTTTACTTTTTTTTTTAGTCATTTTTCTGGTAATTTTTTCGAAAAATAAATGAATTTTTTCCTCCAAGTGGTTAGGTACTTTTTTAGTGTGATTATGTTTTTAGTTTTTGAATTTTTGAATTCTGATGATAATATTATTGATGACGATAATGATTGTGATGAGAATGAGGAGAAATGAATACAGTGATTTTGATGATAATTGTGGTGGTGATAATTTTGATGATGATTCGGAGAAGAGGTAAGGCGGATTGAAAGTGTTGGGGGTTAGGGTTTTGGAGTTAAGAGAGGCGATGCAGAAGAGGAAGAAGAGGAGGGAGAGAGAGTTTTGGAGGGAGAGGGAGGAGGCGGTGGCAGAGAGAGAGAGCCAGTGAAGTGGAGGAGGGAGATGGTTGAGGAGATTTGTCCTCATTACAAAAAAGACAAAGCCACGTAGACACATATACCTGATACGTTAGCATTGACCTGCTGTTAATTAGTCTAAAGGGTTGGATTGAACAAATACAAAAGTAGATAAGGACCAATTCATATTTTTATAATTATTAGGAAACACAATATCCATTAGATAAATGGTTAATGTCCGAAAAAAACATTTACTCAAAATATAATTATATTACATATATCCTACAAAATTAATTATCAATCAAGTCGCGGTCTACAAAAATAAGTCGCAACTGTAGATTTAATTATTTTACTAAACTATTTTTGTTTGCGTAAAAGTGTTATTTTTATCATAAAGGATAAATCTTTTAAATTAAAGAAATAAAATTAAAAATGTTTGTCAAAAAATGATGATGTAATAGTTTGATTGCATTTGCAAATCATGGCCGTTCAGGAAAATTCTTAACCTTTTTTCTGTGTCAACAATAATACGCTATGCGATGCTATATGCTAATTCAGTATCACCCGCCACCAAACCTCTCTTTACTCCTTTCTCGCTTCGCTAAAACCCTTCCAAAACCCCTCTCTCACACAAATTCGTTGACACTGCTTCTGAATTAGCCTCTCTCTCTTGATTGATTGATCTTTGATCATGTCCAAATCGTTGGAGCTGATCAAGGAGCATGCTTCCAACCCCAAGCTCTGGTTGGTCGTCGGAGTGGGAGTTGCCGGGATCGTTGTTCTGGCAGAGACACGCCGGAGAAGACGGCGCCGGAACACACACAAACAAGACTTCGGTGCTTTTGTTGAGCGTTTCGAGCTTCTACCATTTCCTCAGCCTCCACCTCCTGCTGCCAAACAGATGCTTTCTTCTCTAACTTTTGCCATCAGCGACATGTTCGTCTCTAAACATCATACTTTTTAGCTTTGCTTCAATTTGAGTGTTTTTCTAATATTTTTTTAGTTCCCCTTTCATGTGAAAAATTACCTGATAGCTACAGTGTGCGGTATCTGTATATAACATTTGATTTGTTATGAAGGCCATGCTTGTTTCAGCTAATGTTTATGGTTCAGGTTTTCTAATGGTTTGTATAAAGGAGTTGACCTTTCTTGGTTTTCTTTGTCTGGGTTGAAGGAATAGGTTTGCTTAGAGCTTTAGAGTTGATACTTTTATCGGGTCTAATTAGATTTTTTCTGGTTCGAAGGTTTGATGTGAAGGGCTATGTGACGGGGTTTGGGAATCCTGACTGGAAGAGGACGCATGAGGAGGCAGAAAAGACTGCGGTTGTGGTTACTGCACTGCTAAAAAATGGTGCTACTTGTGTTGGCAAAACCGTTATGGATGAATTGTCTATTGGGTAGGGACTCGGTTAGAAGTTCTTTAGTTTTGTGTACTAACTGAAAAAACTTGTTCTGCTCAAATGTGATTTTACTCAAGACACTCTGTGTCAGGATTTCTGGTGAGAACAACCATTATGGAACTCCGACGAATCCTCAAATGCCATCTTGTATCCCAGGAGGGTCTTCTAGTGGTTCAGCGGTAGCAGTTGCTACTGAGCTTGTTGACTTTGCCATTGGTAAGCTTTTGTGATTAGTGGACCTTGAATTGCTTGAAGTGCTAGACTGCTAATCTATTGGTTTGTTTATTACCTTTGACACTTGTGATAATAATAACATCTGTAGTTATTCTTTATTTATATCCATTGTGCTCTCTAGTTAGTGTTATCAATATTGAAGATTTTTTAGTGATGTTAATCTTAATTCTATCATAGGAGACAGAAAATAAAATAATGTAGTAAGCTGTTCTTATTATTTAATATTTTGAATAAGTGGCATGACTTGTCATGGAATTTCATTATTTATGCCAAAATTACTTAGATCTCTGATTTTTACCATGAAATGACCAAAAAATTTTGGCAAGTCTACTTTCCATCCCATCCAATTAAACACATCCTGATTTTGGTTAGTCGTCCCTCAGGATGATGGAATACTCGTTATTCCTTCTGTAGCAGACAGTCCATTAAAGCTTAATACAAAGAAAGGGTTGTCTTCTGAGTTTCATGACAGAACTTTTGCATTGTCGAGCATTGCTAGCATGTCTGGATGTTGTCAGGTAATTTACTATCTTTAGGTGCTAGAGGTGATCTTGTTCCTTTTCTCAGTTTCATTTGTTCTGAAACCTTGCTTGAGCTGCTTGCTAACTTTTATACTGTTTGTTGCAGGTTACAGTTCCATTAGGTTCTCATAATGGTGGTTGTGTTTCTGTTTCATTCATCTCATTCCATGGGGCTGATAAATTTCTGCTTGATACGATCTTGGATATGTATTCAACTCTTCAAAAGCAAGTTAGTGTTGCCTCCTATTCTTTGCCATTACCAGATACCAATGGCAACATTGAAACTTCTGAGCTTCTAAAGGAGAAGGTTTGTTCTATCTTGCTACTTTATTAAGAGCAGCAGCTTGCATTATATGTGCAAGGTGGATAATATGATATAAGCTGATAAAAGGCATATTCTTCAGGGAAATGCAGCCTTTAAAGGAAGCCAGTGGAATAAGGCACTCAATTACTACACTGAGGCTATCAAACTGAATGGCATGAATGCGACTTACTACTGTAACCGAGCGGCTGCTTACTTAAAGTTAGCATGGTATGAGGTTTCTCCTATTTGTCAATTGGTATTTTGTCCATTTCTCTATTTAAACGGTTTCCCATGAAATTATGCAGTTTTCAGCAAGCAGAAGAAGACTGCAATAATGCAATTTTGATTGATAAGAAGGTGAGAAGATAAGCATGTAACAGTGGCATTTTTTACAAATCTTGTCTTCTAATATCTTATTTGTAATTAGTTTCTAAACTTTGATAACCTATTTGAAGTGTTACAGTACCCTCTAATATGTTGAGAACTGCCGATCACCCTGTTACCTAATGCACATCTGTCTTTTGCAATTGCCAGAGAAGTTCAAAATGGACCTGATTTCATTGCTTGTATTCTTTTTCTTGATAATGATCATAGTGTTCATTTCCATATTCCGATAGTTTCCTGGGATCTTTGAGATTATGAAATTGGTTGTATTCTTTTTCTTGTTAATGCACATCTGTTGGGCTTTGTATTAACAATCTTAATATTTATACATCTATAGAAAGTATCCTTTTTGTCAAGTGTAGCTCATTTTATGTTTTCTGCAGAATGTGAAGGCGTATCTAAGACGTGGAGCTGCTAGAGAATCACTACTACGCTATAAGGAGGCCCTTGAAGGTGAGTATTAATTTATTTACTTAAATATTTTTGAAGATAGTCCAAACTTTGTTTATATTCTTAATAATGCTGTTCCATTTTCCTTTGCCATTTTTGTGATGAAATGCAGATTTCAAGCATGCGCAAGTTCTTGAACCACAGAACAAGGATGCTAGTAAGGGTGAGAGAAGAGTCAGAAAATCGATGGCTTGATCATTGGTGTTGTTTCTACCTAGATGATCGAGAGAATTTCAGAATTTGTATAAATTGTGATTGATTGTCTCCTTTTTCTAGGAGGAGTTAAAGAAAGATGAGCCTCTGTTGATGATGATGAGGTGCTGCATTTTTGGTTTCTACATGTTTGTGTATATCTTTGTTAGAACTCTTATTTGGTGAATGCCAATAATGCCAGATTAGTGTGTGTACAAGTTTGCCTTATGGCGGGTACAGAGCACTTTGTTCTTATTGTATCACATGTCCTGTCCTAATCTCTCACCAAACATTTTTTTCTCGATTTGCACGGGTCATCCTTGTGTAAGGGCCATGCTAATATTCTCTGTATCGTTCCAATTTTATCGGATGTCCCCGAAGGGACCTCACCAAACATTTTTGTGATTAGATAACCAATTTGTCAAGGCTCTAAAATTCCAGGTTCCAAATGTGCAAAGCATGCTGATTTCAGTGAAAGGTGGACTTATTTGTTTTGGAATAATAATCAGTTCTTTTGTTAAAAAAAATAATCATGTTAAACTCAGCCCAAACAAACTCAATAATTCTGTTGCAATTCTGTTTGCGAGAAGTTACCAATTTCCAAAGAATTCTAAAGAATTCACCAATTTATTAATATTTTCGTACTCAATACAATACTCAATACTCTTATTTATATTTCTAACAATCTCTAATAGATTAACCAACTAATCAGTATTTATATTTCTAACAATCTCTAATAGATTAACCAACTAATTAAGCGATTAGTTGGGTTGTAACAAAATTTCACGGGGAATTAACTTTTCACTTTAGGTAAAGTAAAAAGTGCAAGGCTCTTTAAAAAGATATGATTAACTTGGTTATAATTTTAGAATTTAATTATCTTTTTGGTGTATTTAATATATTGAAAACAAATAAAAATCTTTTCAATAATTAGTAAAACATTTTTCTTTAGCATTGTTAAAATTTGTCCGTAAAATATTTCCTTGAGAAAAACCCAAATCAACCCCTAACAATTACCTTGGAAGACAACGAGGCCCTGACAAAAAAAAAACTCAACCT
>NC_029787.2:130136841-130142960 GCF_000816755.2 Arachis ipaensis | reverse complement strand
GTACCAAAAGAAATTTAATGTTATTTTTTTTGGCACAGGGGCTAATCAGTCCCAACAAAAAATTATCAGGGGCCGGATTGGGTGTTTTTTTTTTCTTGTCGTTGTCCTTTCGAGATAATTGTCAGGGGTCGGATGGGGTATTCACTCTATTTCCTTAGAACATATGTTAACAAAATTCATATTTTTAAATTTCAATTATTCATATAAAATATAGAAAAATGGAGGATTAAAATTTGCCGCTTAATGATGAGATGTAGTGGACTTGTGGTCCATCAAAATAATTAAATGTTTCAACTTTTTCTTAAAAGATCTAATTCTAATCGTGTCTTTAAAAAATTGTTTTATTATTTTAAATTTTTAATAATTTAGTTCATTAAAAATAATATTTAAAAAAAAAATTCGTAAGTCGTAACTATATTACGATTTTATTAAAAAGATTATATGTAAAATTGATCACTTTTGAATATATTAATATTTATATCTATAATTTTTCTATAAATAAAATTTTAACACATCTAATTTTTAGACAATTAATATACGTATAGTTTGTGTTTTAATTTTTAAACAAACACTTTTCAAGGTTGAACACTTGAAATCAGAGTGTATTTAACCTTTTAATTATTAAAATGTTTAAAAGAAAAATAACCAAGAATTTTTGTTTTTCCTTTTTTTGTTCTTATTTAATGCTTGTGTACGTTATACACACCTAAATTTGGCGCGAAATGGGTACGACGGAGACTCCTCCGATCCACCGCCAAGCCCTCCATCTTCTCGCTGGTGGCAACCAACTGCTTCTTCAATCAGATTTGAAAGAAGAGGTACACAATACTACTAAACTTTTTTTTTTTGTTGACCACAGTATTCCTAATTGACAGGTCAAAGATTAAACGGATGCGGATTCGAACTCTATTTAATAGGTTGCTACGTGCATAAGGCTAAATTCGAACACTCACTTATTTAAGCGGATGAGTGAACTGACCACTTGACCAATCCAAGTCGATTACAACACTACTAAACTAAGCTATACTTAGAAAAGCGAAAATATTCATTCATTCATAACGTTTCAATAATTTATTAGAACCGAACATAATAAAAACTTGGACTTTACACTACACCATAGTTGTTGGTGCAAAGCTTCAAATTAGATACAGATGCTGATCCACATTAATCAAAGAATATGCAATAAACAAGCAATTCAGATCCTCTTACATGCTCACAATGCGAATATTTTTGTAGAAACATCAAATTTCTCTGATGATGAGAGAAGGGGATCCTGCAAAGTATATTTAGTCTCATCACAAAAACTATATCATAAACTGTTAAGAAACTAAAGGGTTAAATGTTAGTTGAAATCAAACCTGTACAATTTTTCGATGGAAGATACGTTGCAAGATGCTGCTACGGCATCTACTTCTATTAATCTTTTTAATTTCAATCTGTAACTTGTCTAGTAATGCCCCATAAGTTATTTGAGGGTGTTCCCTTATTGCCTTTGCGAGAAGATAAGTAAGAACACCGTTCATTCCTTTTCCACCAAAGACCTATGTAGGTTGGCAAAACCCACAAGAGTGTGAACAAGTATCTTACATTATTCAACTTCATTATTAATTTAATCGGAAATGTTTGGTAACAAAAAAAAAATTAGCTAAAAACAGCATAAACTTGCCTTATTTAACATTTATTAATTATTATTAAAATTAATGAATGTTAAATTAAATAAGGTAAGTTTGAGCTATATTTTTTGTCTCTCTAGTATTACCGTAATTTAATATTTGCTTACTGTGCTATCATTAGCTGATTGGCTATCTTCACATGCACTGAGACAAATTGCCACTCCCCCACTTGTATGTTTTCTGATAGGTTCCTTTGATGGTGGCTTGTTATCCTCCCAAATGTTCCTTCAAGCATGCAACAGAAACTTTTACAAGGGCTATGATGAGGTTGAAATGCTCAAATGCAGTAATTATTTTTAAAATAAATTAACATTTGTACCCATGAAATATCCAGACGCTGACAAATATATTCATATATAAGAATAAAACGACAATTGTAACACAAAAGATGGCCTTCATGTGCCAAAAGTACCCAAACGTTGGTTACGCAATTGGTCTGTTAGGGTACTTTTGGCACACATAAACCATCTTCTGTAGTTACAATTGTCGTTTTATTCTTATATGGATACATTTATCAGCGTCTGTATCTTTCATGGGTACAAATGGTAATTTATTCTTATTTTTAATTATCTTAGCATCTTTGTATTTTCTATCCTACTATATTTACTAATTACTAAACAAAGTCTACAAAACATAACAAAAGTAGAAAACCTCAAAATTGTACTTTATTTTGATGAATCATGATTATAAGCATACAATAGATCAATAATTGAAATAAGAGAAACCGCAAAATGTAGTTACCTTTCAAGATTATAAACATAGAGAAGATCAAGAATGGTTCCACTGTGACAGGCATCAACAATGGCATGGAGTGTGACACCACTCTTGAGAGGCCAAACAATGGTAGAATTTATATCATTGTCAATGATCATTCCTTCTTTGATAAAATCAACCGGACAGAGAGCTTCATCAAAGCCATCAATCTCATCTTCTTTGAAATCCGGTTGTTGCAGGCCGTGCCCCGAGAAGTAAAAGACCAAGGAGTCTCCTGCCTGGCAGTCCTTCACAAGCCACCTTAAGGACTCCATGATGTTATGTTTTGTTGGTATTAAATCAGCATTCTTCTCTTGTTCTGCATTTCATTTTGTTGGTATTAATCACCATTTCAATCCCTTAGCATTGGTGCAACTCTTAGTATTCTAAAGTTGAAAAGGAATATGTGACATGGAAATGAACAGAAAGCAGAGAATAATTTTTACATGCTAGTTATAGTAGCCAGATAAAAGTTTGTGAGATACCTGTGAGGACTCTTATGCACTCATTTGGAAACTTGAAATTCTTAATCAGCAACTCCCTCATGTTGTTAGCATCATTAACGGTTCCCTTGAGCTTGAATTTCATTTTTGTGTAAGAAACTCCACAGAGAACTGCACGCTTGCTATGTCTGCCTGGGAAGGATGATGAGGAGGAAGATAAAGCCTTTGAAGATGGTGCTTCTCTGCTTAGCAAAGTTCCAATTTTGTTTCGATTATCCGGATAACCATGTTTGAAAAATTTTGTTCCAATTTTCTTCACTTGGCTGCATATTCCACACACTTCCCTGGATTTCTCTTGTCCCAGAGTTGGAATACTAACATTGTGGCATGTAGAACATAGGTATGGAGTTGTTCTTGAAGTAACTACACTTACACACTCAGATTTACACCATCTGCAAAAGAACCTTGCTTCTGCACTAGGCTGAGAACTATTACAAACATTTTTGCAAGCATAGCAACGTTGAATAGTAGTGTTTGTGGGGGATGAAACAATAATCTTTTTGTATCTTTTGTTCTTAAGTGAAGCTTCCATTTTTTGCAGTACTTATAATTATAATTAGTTTCTGCTATATGCCAATTATGCAGGAATCACCAACATATATATACATAATGAATGCAGAGTGTTGGATTAAGAAATCTATAGCTCTATATAGAATGAACGGTAAACGCAATTTCAGATCAGGCTACAATATATCTATCACCTTTTTGCATGCATTTCATTTACATTAACGTGAAGTACACTTTTCCAATGCCTGAAAATTGTGGTCCATTGCATTGTCTATTCAAAAACTAGAAAGTGTGGCACCCAAATAGCGTGTTTTGATGATTAAAGAAAGACACACAAAATGTAGAATCCAAATGCTAACTTTTGACAGGGTCCCATTTGAAGGTTAGTCAATTCTGTGTTATAAGGGGAACCCCACACCAGTGAATAATAATTATTAATCAACCACTTTAATTTAAGAGGTTAAGAGAGTGAGAAACTAGAAATATGTGTTGTACTGAATGGCGTATCTGATTAGCATCTTGGTAAAGATATAAATATATATGCTTCTTTCTATTCCTTATTCTCACAACTAAAGCAGGCATATTGGAACCAGATGCTCTTGACTTTAATTTCTTTTGCTTCTCAAAATGGGTTACAAACCTACAATTTCTCTTTTTCCTCTACAAAAAAATTAAAATTTATTACAGTCTGGCTTCCAATTTGGCCTGATTTATTGGATTCAAGAATATAAAGTGCCTAACTATGATTGAGTGGGGGGAAAAATAGCTATTTACATCACACACACACACTAAAATTAAAATCTTTTGAACTGAAAATGAGACTAAATTACAGCAAATTTTATAAAGTCACGTTTTGCATCCTCTCAAAATATGAAAAGCTGGCATCTCTCTAGTGGATTCCTTCCCTCAATTAGTCTTTTGATTAAGACAACCAAAGTTTGAAGCCAAAACAAAATGTGACAGGCTTTGTTTAACGTTATTTGCAGTGACTGTCGTAGTGTTTATCTCTATCATGAGTTGGAAATTAACACCAATGATTGATGAAGGCATGAAGCCACTCTTTATGATGAGTTGCATGTCAAAACTGTTCGCTGTTGACTTTTCACGGGTACTCATTTTCCACTTTCCAACACATTACAGAATCACGAGCTGCTTTCACAGTTATTATGGTTTGTTTTGAGTTTTTCTAGGCATGCAACTCAACTCTCTTTGTACAAGGGGGCATGCATGATATGCAATATGCAAGTCGTTTCCCAATCAAATACACAAAATTATTATACAAAAATTTAAGAACCAAAATTTTATTGTTTTGTATAAGTATGATTTTTTAACTCATGAATAAGTAGTGTATCTTACAAAATGGATATGTTATTTCTATTTTAAATTTTTAATGATGTCACTATCATTTTTAACATATTTATGTAAAAATATCATTAAAAAACCCATACATGAAAATTAACAAATATCTTACTTCTTTACTTAACAATTCTCTTATATTAATTTTTGCAATTCCGCTACGTTACCAACAACATTTCTGTCAACTCTTATTTGAGGCCTGCTACACATACAAGTCTTTTGGACTTACAAATCTTACAAATTGCTACCCTCTTCCTCTTCCTCTTCTTCTTCGTTTTTTTTTTTTCGATTTTCATGGTTTATGAAATCAAGCTTTGAAATCGTTTTGAAAATAATGGAACTTCAGAAATACACCCAAACGATTACAGAAATACACCCAAAATTCGTTGAAGTACACCTTATGCATAATTTAGAACTCTTTCTCTTTCTCCTCTTTATCTTCTGCTGCTTCTTCTTTTTCAAAAACGATTTCAGAGCTTGATGTCAAAAAACAATGGAAATCGAGAATAATGAAGAAAGAAAACAGAGAGAAAAGCACGTAAATGAAGAAGAAGAAGAGGAAGACGAGGAAGAAGAACGTGCAGCAAGAAGAAGAAGAAGGAGAAAGAGAAGGCAAGAAACTAAAGAAAAGGAGAAGAAGAAGAGTAAGAGGAAGAAGAACGTGCAGCAAGAAGAAGAAGAAGGAGGAGAAAGAGAAGACAAGAAACGAAAGAAAAGAATAAGAAGAAGACGAAGAGGAAGAAGAACGGTTCGAAGCGCGTTTTGAGCGTTAGTTTTAATTGGACTTGTATGCGAAGAATTTCTCCTCTTATTTATAAGAGTGTTTAATGAAAGTGTCTTTATAAATATATTTTTTGGATGTGTCTCTTTATATATGTGTTTAAAATATAATAATTAATTATTGTTCAAAACAAGTTGGCACATAATATGTTAGTACCTATACTTTTCCTAATTTTTGTTACAAAAATGATGGGTTGATTGGTTTTGAGTTGTCCAATTACCAGTGGAGTGATGCTTTTTTGTGGTTCTCATGCAAGCCCAATGAACAAAACTACTAAGGGGGATGAATTGAGTGTCAAATATATATAATTCTAATCTCAAATGAAATATAACAATTTTTATAAATTATTTTAATTCTTATATTTATATCTGGCCCATATTACTTAAATTCTGAACCCGTCACTATCTATGTTTCTTTCTGCTAAAATCTTGAAATAAATGAGTGGTGATTTGGAATGAATTGATGTTGGTGCATTGTTATCAGTTGTATGTAAGGATATTATGTTAATGTTAGTATTAGTTAAATTTTTTTAATTTTTAATGAATA
>NC_029787.2:130135215-130136816 GCF_000816755.2 Arachis ipaensis | reverse complement strand
AAATAATATTTTTTATTTATCAAATACAATTTGAGATATTTATATTTTTAAAAACATAAATACTTTTCAAAAAAACTTTATCAAATAAGAGATTATTTATTTTTCAATTTGGCAAGTCGTTTACGCATATTTATTAGTGATTTGTGAAATAAATAAAAAGGGTTGAATAGCTGAACAGCACTGTTCAAAAGGACAAATAATTCTAGACGGAAGACGTAAGACGTAAGTGATGAAAAATTCTCTTATTGGTTAAGTGGTTATGTTGTCGACCTCTAATAGCAAAGCTAATCTGCCCGTCTTATCCTTCGTTTAATAAATTAAATTGAAAAAGTGTAGAGAGCTAAGTGAGTAAGTGTTCATTAGCGAAGAATTGAATAACTCAATTAATAATAATTAATAAATTTAAAATTTAATTAATTGATATTAATAATATTTTTGAATCAAAATTTATCTTAATTTATTTTCACTTTTACTTATTATTCATCCTACAAAACCACAAATCTTAATCCCTCTTTTCAATGCTCAACGTTATCGCGATTTCGTCCTCGTGCCGCTAGCGTCGTCGCAGCACTGTCTTCGCGCGCCATCGCCGGTCGTTCTTGTATCTTTCTCCGCCACCTCATCTGCCGTTCGCGCAGGAAAGACAGCTACCATCACGCTTCTACTTCACCCTCCTCGCGTCCCATCGCGACTTTCCATCGCTCGCCACTCGCATCCCACGATTCTCCATCCGTCACGACGCAGCCACTATCAGATCCCCATTCGTGACGCACGATCAATTACTCTGATCTATGCTGACTCCTCCACTCGTCGCAACACGCCACCGCGAGTCGTCCCCCCACTGTCCATGCAACGCCGTCCAAGACGTCGTCGCCAGCCACCCTGCAACTCTTCTTCTCCTCCTCCTATTTAGTTTTGGATGATTTTTTTAACTAGTTTTTTATGTTTCTTTTTTCTACATTTCGGATGATTCTTTTTATTAGTTTTGGATGATTCTTTTTCCTATGTTTTGTATGTTTTTTTTTAGGATTTAGATTATTCTTTTCCTTATATTTTCGTGTTTTTTGTTTTTTAGAGTTTCGAAATTTTTTTTGAAAAGAGGAATTAGTGTTTGCGTAATAAATAATGAAAAGTGAATTAGAGTAAGAAGAGGCAATTAATCATCATTAATTTTGTATCTTTAAAAAAAAATTAAATAACCACTAATTAATGACAATTAATATTATTAATTAGTTCCCTAGCAGCATTGAATTAAATTATTAAATCCTAAACCCTTACAATAATTTTAAAAGTAATTGTCATTGAATATATGTGCCTTTAAATAAATAAAATTGACAAATTAATTGACTACTTTTTAAAATCTCAAATAATTTAATTTTTCTGTTCAAATACCCTAATATTTTCAAAGAATAAAGGTTAACTTGTAATCTATAAATATTTAGCATCAAACTATTATTTTATTCTATTAAAAAGAGTATAATTTTGATATGTTAATAGTATAAATTATAAAATATTTTATAGAATTGTGTAATTATATTTATCTTTTTAAATGATTATTTATGTCGTTAATATAATAAAAAGTAATTATTTTTATTTTTTAT
>NC_029787.2:130133212-130135203 GCF_000816755.2 Arachis ipaensis | reverse complement strand
ACTATTTTATCTTAACAATACATCAAAATTAAATTCTTATATTTAGTAAAGGGTACTACAACTACCTTGCTTATTAGAATATTGCAGTTGAATATTTGCAAAAAAATATTTTTTTTAAGTTAGAAGTGAGATTTGAATCCAAAAGGATGAAAAGATTATATTATTTGAACTATAACTCGTTTAATTAGATTTGTAATATTTTGCGTGACGATATATTCAGGAACAAAAATACTATTTGTACACTAAAATCATCTACCAATATATTTGTGTATAAATACATGTGTGGTTTAATTTATCTTTTAGCGTCGTCACAGCACTGTCCTTGCGCGCCATCGCTGGTCGTCCTTGTATCTTTCTCTGCCACCTCATCTGCCGGTCGTCCTTGTATCTTTCTCCGCGACCTCATCTGCCGTTCGCGCAGGAAAGACAGCTACCATCACACTTCTACTTCACCTTCTCATCGCGACTTCCCATCGCTCGCCACTCGCACCCCACGACTCTCTATTCATCGCGACGCAGCCACCACTAGGTCTCCATTCGCGACGCGCGATCAATTACTCTGATATATGCCAAATCCTTCACTCATCCCAACACGCCACTGCGAATCCTCCCACTATCCATGCAACGCCGTCCAAGACGTCGTCGTCGGCCACCCTACGGCTCTTCTTCTCCTCCTCCTATTTGGTTTTGGATGATTTTTTTAACTAGTTTTTTATATTTTTTTTTCTACATTTTGGATGACTCTTTTTATTAGTTTTGGATGATTCTTTTTTCTATGTTTTGTATTTTTTTTTTAGGATTTGGATGATTCTTTATCTTATGTTTTTGTGCTTTTTGTTTTTTGGAGTTTCAAAATTTTTTTTGAAAAGAGGAATTAGTATTTACGTAATAAATGATAAAAGATGAATTAGAGTAAGAATAGACAATTAATTATCATTAATTTTATATCTTTTAAAAAAAAAATAAATAACCACTAATTAATGACAATTAATATTATTAATTAGTTCTCTAGCAGCATTAAATTAAATTATTAAATCCTAAACCCTTACGATAATTTTAAAAGTAATTGTCATTGAATATATATGCCTTTAAATAAATAAAATTGACAAATTAATTGCCTACTTTTTTAAAATCTCAAATAATTTAATTTTTCTGTTCAAATAATATTTTCAAAGAATAAAGGTTAACTTGTAATCTATAAATATTTAGCATCAAACCATTATTTTATTCTATTAAAGACTAATATATTTAGAGTTTAATTTTGATACGTTGATAGTATAAAATATTTTATAGAATTGTGTAATTATATTTATCTTTTTAAATGGTCATTTATATCGTTAATATAATAAAAAATAAATATTTTTATTAATGTAATATTATATAATCTACCTTGCTTATTGGAATATTACGGTTGAATATTTGTAAAAAAGTAATTTTTTTTTTTAAAGTTAGGAGTGAGATTTGAATCCGAAAGGATAGAAAGATTATACTATTTGAACTATAATTCGTTTAATTAGATTTGTAATATTTTGCGTGACAATATATTCGAGAACAAAAATATTATTTGTACACCAAAATCAGCCAATAATGTATTTGTATATAAATACATGTATGATTTAATTTATTTTCAATGTATATTTATATTTCAATATATATTTTATACTGGTGACTAACTTTAGTGACTGATTTTAATGAACATGTAACATAACTCATTTCAGAATAAATAAATGTAACCTTCTCATGTGTTTCTACTTTCTTCTTCACTTTATACTTGTTTTCTCACCCTTTGAGAATCTTTTGTTACCAAGTTATAAGAGTAGGAATCAATGGAAAATTGGATCCTTTCAGTAAGTTATAAGCTTTGTTATAAAATTAACTTGGTTTTTAAATCGGATAATTATTATATTATTACATTTAAAATCTAGACGTAAATAATTTATATTCATATATTAATTTTTGTAATATATGAATAAAATAACAAATACATAATA
>NC_029787.2:130122699-130133137 GCF_000816755.2 Arachis ipaensis | reverse complement strand
CATATAAAGAATAAAAGAATTTAAGCAAATATGAACTTGAAAATAATGAATTACTGTAAAAATCCAATATTTATCAAAATTAATAAAAATTGTTTATTGTAAAGATTAAGAATAGACAAAACTGCCGTAATGAATATTCCAGAAACAAACCATCAACCTTAGCTTACACCTACATGACACAAAACAATATACAAATTGGACAAGATTGTAACAATAATCATTAATTTATCGGTTCATTAAAAAAATTTTCGAAGACAATTTTAAAAGTTTATTCTTTAGGAAGAGTTTAAGTGTATCAAAAATACTTGTGTTTTAGTTGTTTTAACGGTTAAAATAACTGAAACACTAATTTTTTCAGTACAGTTAAAATTTTTCCTATTCTTTAAATCCATTTCAATGGCGGCTATTAAAGTATATAAAATCAGAATTATTTGTGCTGCATTTGTAAATCCTATGACCCGGTTTTGTCATTATCGTTAAATTTTGAAGAAGAAAAAAAAAAGTACTCTCCTATAAAAATGAAGCACAAGAAAGCAACACTTATCATGTTGTATGCACCACTCAAATTGAAGTCATAACTTTGTGAGTGGAAATGGATGCAGCAATTAGGCCTCATGTGGTTTGTGTTCCTATTCCAGCACAAGGCCACATAAACCCAATGCTAAAGCTAGCAAAACTCCTTCACCTCAGTGGCTTCTATGTCACCTTTGTCCACACACAATTCAACTTTGACCGCTTGCTCAAATCAAGAGGCCTAACCTCTCTAAAGGGTCTCCAAAATTTCAGGTTTGACACCATATCTGATGGTTTGCCTGAGGGAAACCAAAGAGGGATACTTGACCTCCCACAACTCTGCACAACAATTCCTGTTGAAGGCTTGTGTTCTTTCAGAAAACTCATTGCAAGCCTTGTTTCTCCAAACCATGATGATGTGCCTCCTGTTACTTGCATAGTTTCTGATGCTGCTATGTGGTTCACTTCGGAAGTTGCTCAAGAGTTCCACATCCCTCACTTTGTGTTTTTCACTCCTAGTGCCTGTGGCATGCTGGGATACATTAACTTTGAAGAGATTCGGAAAAGAGGTTATTTCCCATTGAAAGGTACTCTCTTGTATTATATTTTGACAAGTTTTTATTTGTATCATACAATTTTTTAATAGAATAAAGTAAAAATTTATTCTTTTCAGATGAGAAGAATCTGCTTGATGGATATCTTGATACTGAAGTTGATTGGATTCCAGCAATGAAAGGAGCAAGACTAAAAGACCTTCCCACATTTCTTAGGACTACTAATCCTTCTGATGTAATGTTCAATTACAACATAGTAAAAGTGAACACTGCTATGCATGCCAAAGGGGTTATCCTTAACACCTTTGAAGACTTAGAATCAGAGGTTTTGGATGCCATCAGAGCCAAATACTCCAATGTCTACTCCATTGGTCCATTATCAATGCTATACAAACAGCTCTCAAATTCAAATACTCAATTGGAGTCAATTGATCTGAATCTGTGGAAGGAAGACAGCAAATGCTTGGAATGGTTGGATAAAAGAGACAGAGGTTCTGTTGTCTATGTGAACTTTGGTAGCTTAGTGATTATGACACCAAAGCAACTAAGTGAATTTGCTTGGGGTTTGGTTAATAGCAAGTACCATTTCTTGTGGGTCATAAGGCCTAATCTTGTGCATGATAATAATAATAATGGTGATGAGAAATTAAGTGATGAATATGTGAATGTGATTGAAAGATGTGAGAGGGGATTGGTATTGGGGTGGTGCCAACAAGAGAAAGTTCTGTGTCATGCATCAATTGGCGGATTTCTAACACATTGTGGGTGGAACTCAACATTGGAGAGCATATGTGAGGGAGTTCCAATGGCATGTTGGCCTTTCTTTGCAGAACAACAAACAAACAGCTTCTATGCATGCAACAAATGGGGGATTGGGATGGAGATTGAGTGTGATGTTAAGAGAGAGCAGGTTGAGGGGCTTGTGAGGGAACTCATGGAGGGGCAAAAAGGGAAAGAAATGAGGGACAAGGCCATGGAGTGGAAGCACAAGGCTGAAGCAGCCACATCAATTGGTGGTTCCTCTTACAATAACTACAACAGCTTGCTTTTGCAATTGAAAGGCCAGTAAGTCATTTTGTGTGAAAAAGGGCTAAGATCAAGTTTCTTAATTGTAGTTGTTTCAGTTTGCATTGTTGATGTTGTTGGTGTTATATTCACTCAAAATTAGGGCTGCTATTTTATTTGCATGATATGTGTCACTTCAATTCTTCTTCAAATGGAAGTTATGACTTATGAGACAGATCACAGCTCTGAATCCTTCCAAAATAAAAAATAAAAAAGCAAAAAACAAGAGTTTTTTCCTTACCAGAGACAAATGTAAAACTAAGGAATGTGAATCAATAATTCAATACATAGTCACGAAAAAGTGAAAAACACGCTACTTTTAATTTCCCGGCTCGGTTCGCACTTGACCCAGTCAACGGTCCGTTGAAAACCGACCAATTCATGCTTAGGACTGCTATTGACTCACGCGAGTCCACCATGCACCCGCGTGCCGCCCAACCATCGAAAAAGTTCCACTTGTCCGCTTCAAGCCTTCAACAGTAGTGGAAATTAAACTAAAAAATGTTGGCTTTAAGGTTCGAAGAGGGGACATTGTGGATGTAATGTTCCTTTGGTGGTTCGGCAGCACGCGGGTGCATGGTGGATCTGCACAAGTCAACAGCAATCCTAAGTACAAATTGGCCCGTTTTTAACAGATTTGATCACCGTTGACCAGATCAACTACAGGTCTAGTTTTAAGCACGAATCGAACTGGTCAAACTACTAGTCACCAATTTTTCAGTCAAATTAACTGGTTCGATTCAATTCTGATAATTATGCTTTTAATAAATAAATCAGAGTATAATATTTTTTTTTTCATACATAATTTACTTTCACCTATTACACTAGAAATTTTTTTTCAACCATTAAAATTAGAATTTAGTGTGATTTTTTAAGAGACAAACATTCTGAATTTTTAACAAAAAAAAACAAGTGATAAACATATTTGCCTAGAACACGAGCCTCAGCCACGAGTACAACATTGAATTAAAATATTTCATTGTTTATTGGGTTAAAGTTTCAACTTTTGGTCATGAACTCATGGGTTGGGTTAAATTTTGGACTGATGCTATCATGCTAATGACTTTTTTTTTCTCGCATGTAATGAAAAGACGTGGAATAATTTGTTTTGGGACGCGTATTTATCTTGTCTACACAGTGATTGTTGTATGTTCAAAATTGGGGGCGCAAAAAATGCAGGTTATGTTGACACAAATTTAAATTAAGTATATTAGATTAACGTATAATTAATGATGCTAATTATATTGTTGGACTTTTTAGAAATATATGTAAATTATCCTTCTTTTGGCATGAAAAATTTATATTTTATGTTGTCCGAGTAATTAAGATGATGGACGTCCTTATTTTTGGGATCTAGTGTTTTTTTTTTATAAGTAATATAATTATTTATTTTTGAAAAAGTGAAAACACTAGGAAGGACTTAATTACAAAATTAAAGCAGTGTAGGGATTCAATTGAAAGGAAAGAAAGTATAGGGACCTAATTAAAAATTTGGTGAAACTATAGGGACCAGCAGAGTAATTAAACATAGTAATTATTACTATAAATATTTTATAAAATTATAATTAAAATTAAAGTTTAATAATTTTTAATATTAAAGATATTAAATTAAAAATAATTAATATTTGTCTTAATTAATTTGAATTAGTTGAGTTTGTTTATTTAACTGAATATTAGGAATTTGAATTTTGTGTTGTGTATGTAATATCTTATTGGTTAACTGGTAGATTAATATTCAGCCTACCGAGATAAAAAATATTATGGAAAAAAATAGTATTTGTCTTTAAAGTAGAATAATTTCTTATTGATAGTAATACTCATAAAGATTTGTCTTTGTTAAAATTTATTTATGACAATTTTATTTATTAGTATCATATTTATTTTTAAAGTCAATACAATATAGTCAATTTTATTACCTATTAAAATTTTATATTTTATGACACAATAATTTTTAAGTTTATAAATTTATAATCTTATGCCATTAAAATAATAGGAAAGAAGTTCTGATGGATGTTTAGAGTTTTAAAATCAATTAATTAAGATCTTGAGAAGAAGTTGATGTTGAATAGGAAAAAATAATAGAGAAAAAAAAATTGTGAAGAATAGATAGTATAGTTGTTCATTATTAAAATAATAAATGCAGTTAAATCATGAAAATATGGTGCAAAATTTTTTTCTATTATAAATCCTTATTACTAAACCAATTCAACACATCCAACCACAAAACTTTCTGACAGCAAGATAGTCTTCCATGCTTTCTTTTAGAAAATTACTAAAAATCTAATTCAACACATTCAAGTACAAAAATTTGAAGCTAAATATAGTTTCAATCAAGTGAGGGGCCAGTCACGCGATGAATGATATTTTCGCTCTCATTTTGACCGAAAAACTTTATTTATATGAGTTTTGGTGTAGGATACAATTTCTGGAAAGAGGTGAGTGTATTTCGAGACTTATAACATCTTACTTTAGTCAAGAATGACCTCTTATGTAAATTTTGAGATTAAATATAGTTTCAATCAAGTAAGAGACACTTGATAAATGATAATTTAGCGTTTGTTTTGACCAAAAAAATTTATTTACATAAGTTTTAGTGTAAATTTTATACCCTAAATTGTAAATTCTAAAATTTAAAGTCTACAATATAAACCCTAACATATTGATTTTTTTTCTTTCTTTACTACAAAAAAAACAATTCATTTATTCAATTAAAGGATTTTAGGTTGTCATTCATATTGTTAGTTAGCTAAATAAGGAACGAAGAAGATAGATACAAGTATTTAAATTCAAGTTTGTTATAATTATTAAGCAGAAGTTGTTATAATTATTAGGCAGAAGTTTGTTACTTAGTATGACTTCAACTTGTATATAAGGGTGAACTTGTTACTTCTGCAGAATAAGAAAAAACTATTAGTTCATTCATAATGCTTGAATAACACTTACTCTCTCTCTTCAAATCCTCTTCTTATTCTTCAAATTCTCTCTTATTACTTCTTTGCAATAACATTTAACATGGTGCGGTGAGCCATTGCCATTGCAATGCTGCATCACCTTCATCCTATCCCTTCTGTTTTCTTTTCTTCTTTTTCATCATTCTCATTTCTTTTCTCCTTAACTCACACGATAGAGCTGATGAGAATGTCATCATCAGAGACAGTTCCATGCATTTGATGATGCGTTCCGATCACGAGTTTTAGAGAAGAAGTTCTTCTACCTTATTTGATTTCCAACAACCCAGTACGCATTTTTTTTTTCTCTTTCCTCAATGGACTCAGATCCACCGTCTCCGAATTCCTCCCTTGGCAATATTGATCTACAAACTCTTGCCAATTTAATTACTCAACTCAATGCAATTCAAGATGTTAGCTCCAAACATCCAGTGCATCCAATCATGGATCCATCTACTCCTTTCTTCATTCACCCCGGTGAACAACCTGGTAAATCCCTAATTCCAATTGTGTTATACAACAAAAACTATGGTTATTGGTCTCGGTCAATGCGCATGGTTCTTAAATCCAAAAATAAACTTGCTTTTGTGGATGGTTCTCTGCCACCACCATCCAAGGATGATGCTACCTTTGAAGCTTGGGATCGCTGTAATACTCTAGTTGCTTCTTGGATCACACACTCACTGAGTCGGGACATCGCTAGCAGCGTCATTTGGAACAGCAATGCTCATGATATTTGGGAAGAATTGAAACGGAGATTTTATCAAGGCGATGTTTTTCGAATTGCAGAATTAGATGAAGAATTATTTTCTACTAAACAGGACGACTTGAGCATTACTTCATATTTCACAAAATTGAAAACAATTTGGGAGGAATTAGAACTTTTTCGGCCGATACCTCTATGTCCTTGTTCATCTACTTGTGTTTGTGGATTTCAAGTGATAAGAAACTATCGGCAAGACACGTTTGTTGTGCGATTTCTTCGGGGCCTCAATGAGCAATACTCTACCGCTCGGTCAACTCTCATGATGATGACTCCTTTGCCTTCCATTGATACAGCCTTTGCTTTGCTTCTACAGCAAGAACGGCAGGTGCTTGGGACTGATTCACTTGGTTCTCCAGTCCTCATCAATGCAGTAGATCGGAATGCCACTTACAATCTATCATGGAATGGTAGAGGAAAAGGAAGAGATATACGGGGAGGCAGAGGAGGCAAACATTTTGGTGGAAGAGGACCTCCGAGGTTGTGTTCCTTCTGTGGAAAAATCGGTCATCTTGTTGATGCTTGTTACAAGAAGCATGGCTTGCCTCCCCACCTCAAGCAAAAAATGCTGCAATCTGCTAATAGTGTCACAGTGAAATTCGATGAAACTGATGGTCACAATAGCATTGATTTGTATAAGGAGAATGCTTGTTCAGGTACTTCATTTACCGCTGAGCAAAAGGACGCCCTGTTAGCTCTTCTCCAACACCATTTAACACCTAATCCTCAAAATGTGAATCAATTTACTATTGCCACAAATCCACAGTCTTCAAGTGAAGGTAACTCTGTGGTTATGTCTTCTCTTTCACCTCATAGTCATGAATCCTGGGTCATTGACACAGGTGCCACGGTCCATGTTACTTTTAGTCTTGCTGCATTTGCTTCATACACTAAAATAAATCCAATTAGGGTCAGATTGCCAAATCAAAGCATCTTAGTTGCTACTATAGCTGGTCAAGTTAAATTTTCAAATTCATTATATCTCACTAATGTGCTTTACCTCCCAGATTTTGCATTAAATCTTATCTCCGTTTCAGCATTGATTTCTTCACTTGACTGTCAATTCATTTTTAACAAGTTTGGTTGTGAAATACAGGATTACCATACAATGAGGATGATTGGAGCAGCTGAAATCAATGATGGGTTATATGCACTCACAAAAAATTCTCGTTCACTTAAGGAACACACAGCATTGAGCATTGGCACCATTTCACCGTCACTCACTGACCCTACTGCACTTTGGCATCTTAGATTAGGACATTTACCATTTAATAAATTACAAATTATGCAGCAATTGTATCCATCCATTCATGGTTTTAAATTCAATAAAACTGTAAGCATGCATCCTTGTGATTCTTGTCACTATGCTAAACATAAAAGATTGTCTTTTCCAATGCGCGTTTCAAAATCAACTTCTTGTTTTGAGCTTATACATGCTGACATTTGGGGTCCAATCAATATCCCTTCAACACATGGTAATAAATATTTTCTTACTCTTGTTGATGACCATAGCAGGTTCACTTGGACCTTCCCTATGTCACTAAAATCTGATACTACTCCCTTAATTCAAAAATTCATTATTTATGCAGAAACACAGTTTAATGCACATATAAAATGCATTCGTTCAGATAATGGCAAAGAATTTTCTCAAGAACAGTTTTTTAACTCTAAAGGCATTTTGCATCAACGGTCTTGCGTAGAGACTCCCCAACAAAATGGAATTGTAGAAAGGAAACATCAACACCTTCTACAGGTCACAAGAGCCATCTTGTTTCATTCTTCCGTTCCATCTTGTTATTGGGATCTTGCTTTATCATATGCAACTCACATAATTAATTGTCTTCCTAGCAAGTTATTAGCTCAGAAAACTCCTTTTGAGATTTTAAACACCACATTACCTAATTTCACAAATTTCAAGGTCTTCGGTTGCTTAGTTTTCATCTCTACTCTTGCTTGTCAAAGGAAAAAGCTTGATCCGAGGGCAAAGAAACGTGTTTTCCTTGGATTCAAGCACGGCATCAAAGGTTTTTTGGTTTTGGATTTAAAAACTAATGAACTCATAGTTTCTAGAGATGTGACATTTTATGAGCATGTTTTACCCTTCAAAAATTCTGCATCCACTACTAGTGACAATAGTATGAACTTTCATTCTCCTGCACAAGCACATGATTCCATTGCATTTGATACACTTTTTGACTACTTACACACGCACAATCCACCACAAGGTCATACATTCATTTCCGACACAGCTCATGCATCCATCACACCTCAAAATAATATTCCTTTCACTCATATTAATGCATCAGCATCTCCCTCTCTTCCTAGACCTGCATCACAACATGCACAACATAACTCACAACTTCCACCCTCACTTCCCAATATTAGAAGATCTACTAGAGAAAAGAAACAACCTGCATATCTTAATGATTTTCATTGTTTTCAAACCTCAATTGATTCCGCTGTGACAAAATCCTCAAGGTATCCAATTTCTAACTATGTTTCTTCTCATAATTTATCTAAGACACATCACACACTATCTGTGGCTATTGCATCGTCTGTTGAACCCAAACATTATGAGGAGGCTATTGTTGAATCTTGTTGGAAAGACGCTATCTCCGCTGAATTAAAAGCTTTGGCTACAAATAAGACTTGGACCCTCACTCCTTTACCCATAGGAAAGAAAGCCATTGGTTGTAAATGGGTGTTTAAACTCAAACTGAAGCCCGATGGCTCCGTTGAGAGACATAAAGCAAGACTGGTTGCAAAAGGGTACACTCAGAGGCAAGGCTTTGACTTCTTTGATACATATAGCCCTGTAGCCAAAATGACAACATTACGACTTCTTTTGGCTTTAGCTGCTGCGAAAGATTGGCATCTTCACCAGCTTGATGTTAACACTGCCTTTCTTCATGGTGATCTTGACGAGGAGGTCTACATGCAACTTCCTCCTGGCCTTGTTGTCTCTCAAACCGGGTTGGTGTGCAAGCTTCAAAAATCTCTTTATGGATTAAAGCAAGCTAGTAGACAATGGAATGCTAAGCTGACCTCTATGCTCACATCTCTTGGTTATTCTCAATCCAAACATGACTACTCTCTCTTCACAAAACGGACCGGTGAGACATTCACTGCTGCCCTAGCCTATGTTGATGATCTCATACTCACTGGGAATAATATACAAGAGATTGAATCTACCAAGAGACACCTTCACGAGGCTTTCAAAATCAAGGATATTGGGGATGTTAAATTCTTCTTAGGACTAGAAGTCGCCAGGGGAAGCAAGGGAATTGCTGTTAATCAACGAAAATATGTGCTTGATCTTCTAGCTGACTATGGTATGACTGATTGTAAACCTGTATCTACTCCTATGGACTACTCTAACAAGTTAAGTAAAAATTCAACTCCTCCCTATTCTGATGTGGCTTCATATCGACGATTAATTGGCAAGCTTGTTTATCTTACCACAACAAGACCTGACATTTCTTTTGCCGTTGGCAAACTCAGTCACTGCCTTGATTGTCCAACCACTGCTCATTATCAAGCTGCCATTCGTGTCTTAAAGTATCTCAAACAAGCCCCTGCAGCTGGTTTATTTTTCTCAACTTCCTCAGATTTGTTGCTTTCGGGCTACTCTGACGCCGATTGGGCATCATGCATCGATACAAGAAGGTCCGTTTCTGGTTTCTGTTTCTACTTGGGGACCTCCCTCATTTCATGGAAGAGCAAGAAACAATTGACAGTGTCCAGATCCTCTTCAGAGGCAGAGTATCGTGCTCTTGCCTTAGCAACTTGTGAAGCTCAATGGCTCTCTTATCTTATGTCTGATCTTGGCTTACCTTGTTCTAGTCCTATTCCTGTCTATTGTGACAGCCAATCCGCTCGTCACATTGCTGCCAATCCCGTTTTTCATGAGCGCACTAAACACATCGAAGTCGATTGCCACGTCGTAAGAGAAAAATCTTCATCAGGTCTTATCAAACTTTTACCAATTTCCACCAAAGAACAAAATGCTGACATCTTCACCAAACCACTTGCACCTGCTCTTTTTAAGACTTTCTACGTCAAGTTGGGATTGTTGGACATTATTCTCCCAACTTTAGGGGGAATGTATGAGTTTTGTGGCGGTTGTTAATTCAAATTGTAAGTTGTCAGTTTTGTCTCAAAACTAGCAACTTAAGGGGGAATGTCATTCATATTGTTAGTTAGCTAAATAAGGAACGAAGAAGATAGATACAAGTATTTAAATTCAAGTTTGTTATAATTATTAGGCAGAAGTTTGTTACTTAGTATGGCTTCAACTTGTATATAAGGGTGAACTTGTTACTTCTGCAGAATAAGAAAAAACTACTGGTTCATTCATAATGCTTGAATAACACTTACTCTCTCTTTAAATCCTCTTCTTATTCTTCAAATTCTCTCTTATTACTTCTTTGCAATAACATTTAACATAGGTTATTACATTTTTATTCTTGCATTTTAATAAATCTAAAATATTTACAAATTTAACTCTTATATTTATATTTATTATAATATTTTTAAATCTTAAAAATTATTTTACTAAACATAATTTTTTTTACTTGTACTTATTGAAACCTAAT
>NC_029787.2:130120937-130122331 GCF_000816755.2 Arachis ipaensis | reverse complement strand
CAACCTAAGCTTTCATCATAGGTTAAATTATTAATATTATTATATATTTATCATGAACTGCATTTATTGTTATTATTTAAACATAACATGATTATAGGGTTTAATACTATTAGATTTTTTAAACATCTTCATTCTTCAGAAGTTAATTTTAAAATTAAAACATCTTTCATAAATTAAACATTGCTATGTCAAAACTCTACAAAATAATAAAAAGTATTTTTCTTTCTGGTAATAAAGAACATGAGTTGTTTTTGTTATTTTCGCAAAACAAAGAATAAGAATTTATCCACAACTAGCATCCACAAAAATAATGGTCCAAATAAAAACTGTGTATGTCAAAGGAGTAAAATATACATGGACAACAAAAAAGCCCAGCACCATAATTATCATCATTAACAATACATTAATCCGTACCAACGCAAGTTAGCATAGATGGATGAGGGTCTGTATCCCTTAACCATCTTTCTCGGGTTCGATACTCACTGGAGGATGGGAATGGAACTTGCTTGGGAGGGTTGGGTCAAAATTTTGTCCAAGTTGAGTTTACGCACCGTAATTATCCTTTATATTTTTGACCTACAAAATCGTACATTAGTCTTTATATTTAACATTTTTTGTTCTATAAATTGATATTTTAATTTTGATAATGTTATTAAGAATAAGTACAGAAAATTAATTTTTAGTTAATTAATTTTAGTCAAAATTTTTATTATAGAATTGCTTTTGTAAACTCTAATTTTTATTATGATGTACTATATATATATATAATCAAATCCATAAGATTTTCTGTAGTCAAAGGTTGGTTTACCCTCATTAGTGCTGCTTGTCCTTGATGATATAAGATAAAAGATTCCGAGGATTAAAAAGATCAATATTAGATTTAAATAATGATATATATGTGCTTTGATTGTTCCGTAGCACTAAGAGGTTTTCATAGGATATAGCAAGTTTGGAGAAGAAGCCAAATGAGCAGAGCATTGTGTGTGTATGATAAATAGCGTGCGTACAATAATGAAAGAGCATATTATAAGTGAGCATGACCTTCCCTGACTATTATGAGCCTAGTTCTATTGCTGTTGAATCTAATCATAATAAACAAGAATTTGTTACCATTGAGGAGGAGGGTATATTTTTGACATGGAAGGATTTGCACGTGAGTGTTCCAAGTGGAAAGAAATATGCATATGGTCGGAAACCAATATTGAAGGGTTTAACTGGCTATGCTAAGCCAGGCCAACTCTTGGCTATTATGGGTCCTTCTGGCTGCGGCAAGTCCACACTTCTTGATGCCTTAGCTGGTAATTCCTTTTCTTAGGGCTCCACCTAAATAACTTTTTTATTCTATATATTCAAAATTTATTATTTATATCAAATATATATATTAGCTGATAGAA
>NC_029787.2:130111209-130120455 GCF_000816755.2 Arachis ipaensis | reverse complement strand
TTAAGGTTTTAACTCTGTCTCTAAAAAGTTCAATCTTCTGTGTTTCTTTTTACTCTCTAGAAGTATTAAAAAGACTGAAATTTAGTGTTTTAAGACTAAAATTTTAATTTCAGTTTCTAACAATCAAACACAATATTAAGAAATTAATATCCAATTTGATCTCTGAAATTTACAATAGTAACTCATGTTAGTCCTGAGCTTATTTCTGTAATTGACGTGTTAATTTTATATGTTAACTTACTAATATTTAGATTTTTCATCTAGATTTTATATGACTATTAAGATCTAGTAGATCTTTAGAAGCTTGATTGACTCTCTAATATCCTCACGAAGCTAACAAGTTTAATTTGAAAATTTTGTGATTCTGAAAGAGCAACAATCAAATTTCTATAATTCTAATAAATTTTGATCACATAGAAGTTAGATAAAAAATCCTAATCACAACAAGTTAATATACTAAATCAACACATTGTTAATGGAGTTTTTTTTTGTTAACTCAAAAATTAATGTAAATTATAATTATGAATTTTAAAATTTAATTTGAGTCTATTAAAATTTTAAGAGTGAAAATAAATCTAACTTTAAATTTTAAAGACGAAATTGAATAATGACTCCAATTGCATTCTCAAAACATATTCATTTTTTACACCAAACCAATTGCATTCTCAACATTTTTTACACCATAGGAAGATTGGGTTCAAGCACAAAGCAAACAGGGAAGATTCTGATTAATGGTCGGAGAGAAGCACTGGCTTATGGAACATCGGTGAGTAAAACACACCAACAACGTTCAATATTATAGCCCAAGTTAGTTGGGTTTTATTTTATTGACTAGAATGCGGTCCAATTTGGTTCAATCTAGTTTAATCTCTTTAAACTCAATTCTATTAATTACTTAATTAACTAATTGTTTATCTTTTGAAATGAGGCATACGTAACACATGATGATGCCGTATTAGCAACACTGACAGTTGGAGAAGCAGTGAACTACTCAGCGCAGCTTCAATTTCCAAACTCAATGTCGAAGAGAGAGAAGGAAGAGAGAGCAATCTCTACAATCACACAAATGGGTCTGCAAGATGCCACCAACACAATGATTGGAGGGTGTTTGTCGAAAGGCCTCAGTGAGGGACAAAAGAGGAGACTCAGCATTTGCATTCAGATTCTCACCAGCCCAAGCCTTCTCCTTCTTGATGAACCAACTAGTGGACTTGATAGTGCTGCTTCCTACTATGTCATGACCAGAATTGCAAGTCTAAAGACAAGAGATGGCATCAAAAGAACCATTGTTGCATCCATTCATCAACCTAGTAGTCAGCTTTTTCAACTCTTTCAAGACCTTTGCCTTCTCTCTTGCGGTGAGACTGTATATTTTGGCCCCACTTCTGCAGCTACAAAGGTTCGTTGTTTAGTTCTCAAAAATGTATAGCAGCACAATGCTCTCTACATTTATAACTTACAGTGTAAATTATTGTAACTTTCCAAGACTTATATTGCAAAATGTAAATAACCAAATTGTTGTAACTTCATAAGTAGAGACAAGACATTTTGGTGAATAATGTTGTAAAGGACAATCAGGAAAATCTATGTTTTTTTTTGTCTTTTATTAATGTAAAGAAATTCCCTATTTTGGTTGAATATAGTTTTTTGCTTCACGTGGCTTTCCTTGTCCACCTCTCCACAACCCTGCTGACCATTTCTTGAGGATCATAAACAAGGATTTCAAAATGGTGAGAAAGTAATTAAAGATTTCAATGCTTAATTAGAGCGCATTATTTGTGGCAACTGCAAATTTATATATCTTACTCTTTCTAGGTCGAAGAAGACTGTTTCCACATAGGAATGAAGAATGAAGATACCTTTAAGATCCTTGTGAAGTTTTATTCATCATCTAAAATTAGTAAGCAAGTCCGGAAGGAAGTAGCAACAATATGTGAAAAAGTATGCAGTTAACATATTCTTTGATCGAAGAGCAGCGATGTACATGAAGGACTAACTTTTTTATGAATTCAGGAATATGGTTTTGTGGAGAGGAAAAGAAGACAAGCTTCGTTTATAACTCAGTGCAACATTCTTTTGAGAAGATCTTCGCTACACTTATTTCGTGATGTAAGCAATTACTGGTTACGCATAGCAATCTTTACCATAGCAGCTCTAAGTCTGGGCACTATCTTCTTAGATGTCACTTCAAGTGATGCATCAATTCAGGTAACGAACACGGACACAAACCACAAACAAAGCAATCATGGCATTTGAAGCATCACAGCATATATGAATAGTTATTTTTATTATGCATATATATTGCAGGCTAGAGGATCTCTGGTCTCTTTTGTTGCATCAGTCCTAACTTTCATAACCCTTCTTGGTGGATTCCCCCCATTTGTGGAGCAAATGAAGGTAAAGAATTGCTCTCAACAATGTAGTTGAATAATTGGTTTAATTCCTAGTCTAGGATGTATTGGTGGATGTTTTAGATAGAATATGTAAATTGAGCCTGTTATACTAGAGAATTCAATTCAGTCAATTAATGTAAGCATAACACAAACATCCTGTCAATAATGTAAACACTATATATATATATATAACACCCTATCTACAATATTGGTGACTGTTTCTTTTAGGTATACCAGCGTGAGAGATTGAATGGCCATTATGGTGTTTCTGCATTTGTGATCAGCCAAACACTATCTCCTGTTCCATATGTGCTATTAATGTCACTGATTCCGGGAGTAATAGCATACTACCTCTCTGGACTCCACAGAGGCCTTGAACGCTTCATGTACTTCTCTTTTGTGTTATTTGCATGTGTGATGTGGGTTGAAAGCCTCATGATGGTTGTTTCAAGTGTTTTCTCCAACCCCAACATGGGAATCACAATCTGTGGTGGAATTGTGGGAGTGATGATCCTAACTGCTGGGTTCTATAGGCTGCCAAATGATCTCCCAAAACCATTTTGGAAATATCCCATGTACTTTGTTTCTTTTCATAAGTATGCATTCCAAGGATTGTTCAAGAATGAGTTTCTTGGATTAACGTTGGCTAGAGATCAAGGTGGAGACAGAGGCACCTATATTGGTGATAAAGAGATACTGAGAAATATATGGCAAGTGGAAATGGGACACAATAAGTGGGTTGATCTTGCTATCATGTTTGGGATAATTGTTTTCTATAGGCTCATGTTCTTGGCAATCACCAAGATTAAAGAGAAGATAAAGGCTTGAAAGCCCAAATGTGAATAAGTGTTTAGGCATGCATTAGGTTGGGATCCTAAGTACCAGGCCACCAGCACCAAACGTCCAAACCCTTGCTAGTTTTGCAATGCAATGACATGGGATTATTTAAAGCAAATGAAACTTGATGGGACCAATAACACATACATGATCATGATCATGTTCAGGCCTAGTGGATAGGAGGCCTGGTTTGATTGGCAAATGAATTGCCTCCTAATTTCCCACACCTAGGTTTGAGGTTTATGATCCTCAATTCCTCCCCAATGAGAGTTAAAAAAATAATTTCATAATAATAAAAAAAATTAGCTAATGTTGATTAATTAAAAATTAGTTTTTTTATACTTATTCATAATTTATTGGTAATTATGGTAAATAATTTGTAGTTCAACTTTAAAAAATTGAGAAATAAAATATGAGTATATAATTCTCAGAAATAAAAAATAATATATAGCATATTTTTCTAATACTCACACGCCAATTCGTATAAAAGAATACAAAAAACGTCTAAATTAACATATGAAAATAAAAAGTATAAATTAGCATATTATTTCTATTTCATCTACACTCCCAACCTAAATTACAAGAAACAATTTTGATACCAATTACAGACAGTAAAAGGTACAAAACTATAAATAATATAATTTTGTTATATATGATGTTTTACCATTACAAATATACACATTTCCTTTTTACTCACAATAGAAAGTAATAAGTGTTAAAAGGGGCAACCAACCGTGCAAATTAATTATTTATTATTGTGGAACTATAGTTGTAGCGCACGAAACGCAATAGGTTCAAACTTTTCTTAACAGGGAGCAAGATGTTTAGTAAGTGTAGAGTTTCGGCAACCAATTTGCAAACCTTAAAGATAAGGCTCTAATTATTCTAATAATAATAAATTCAAATTAGAACTCACACCCGTGTGCATCAACAACTAATGTTGGTGTGTTTGCATTTGGTGAGCCAATAATCATAATAATCGCCATATTAGTTTCATCATGTCTGTATAAGTAACAAAACCAGCCCGTTTTATATTAATCATCCTTTTGCATCCTAGACATGGCTATATATTTTATTAATTTAATTTGGACTAATATATAGTAGAAATATCAGATAAATATGCATGAAGCAAAAAAAAAAAATTCGAAGAATGAGATAGGTTCTTTTGCTGCTTGCCCACCTCATATATACTTGGCCTAGTTATGCCTGTGCTGCAATTTCGAGATTTAAGCTGATTTCAACTTGCTTTCAGCGTTCGTGATGCTTATGGTTTCATTCAATCATTCATTCCATTTGGTATTATTGTATTCCTAACTTTGGAATAAATAATAGTTTTGTTCAGGAGCATCATGTACCAATCTGAGGCTTATTTTATTTATTAAATTATTGAGTATAATAATATATTTCATATCTTTTGGTTTTCTTCAAATATTTATATTTTCCTAGTTGTTTTATGCTATTCTTAAACATTCTCACCAATTTTATATTTTTCTCGCATATTCTAACAACATATTAAGAAGTTAATTAAATATTGAGGCCGTGATTGATTTAGGTTCATCAATCGTCAGAAGCACTCAACTGAGATTTCATACGGATGGCTTTGGATTTTATTTCTTCAGTCTCTTGGGAAATAAATTAAATGAGCGTAACTCTGATCCCTTATTTTATTTTGGATAAGCTTTTCTAATGTAAAAATGTTGGTAAAGTAAAAAAAAAAAAACTTTTAAATCAAGACAATAAAATCACTTCATGGGAAGTCAAATGGGTCCTAAATAATTGATTTGCATTATTTCAAGTTTTCAACCCATATTATTATATACACAACTTCTATATGTTCACATTTTCTTTTTGTTAAAAGGCCAACTGGCCAACAATGCAAGCTGTTTCTTGGAAGGAATCCTTTAAAAATCACAAACTTGGGGATATTTTTATTTTGAAAAACCGGTAGTTTCTCTCTAGATTAATCTAATCAAAATAAAACATATTATGGAAATACTAAAAATAAATTATTATATATTTATAAATAAATATATTATTATTTAATTTTTAATATATTATATTTTATATCTTAACATGTATTTTAATTATCTGCTTTTGATCAAAACAACAGTGACTGCACTATATTGGAGGCCGGCTGCGCGACAAAAGAGCATGACTAAGTCAAAGTTGCTTCCTGTTTTATTTATGAAGTCGTAAGTTAAAATAAACAATCAATAATACACAATGGACTTGGAACTTAGAAGGGAGCAAGTTGATAAGTGATTAGTTGTAGTTTCAATATTGGCTTACTAAGGTTGACCCTACTTTTAGCTGAAAAAGGTTACTCAATTATATATAAACGACACCACTGCGTTAGTTAATATTACTTTTAAAAGGCAATAATAGTAATAAACAAGGTTTTGAAAATCGGCTCGAATTGGTTGATTCAATTAGATTAATCGAAAATTTATTATTTGGTCAGTTTAATTTATTTACAAAACTGTCATGTAAAAAATTGATATAAAAATTGGTCGAATTGAATTTTAGCAAACATTAATTTTTTTTCAAGCTACCAAACGGTGTCGTTTTGACGTTAGTAAAAAAAGAAAAAAAAAAGAGGCTGAAGTAAATTGAACGCTGTTGAGCTACTTTCTTTTTCGAAGACAGTTAAGACATTTACCTCCCAATCCTAATTTCCTCTTCGACCTTTCTCCAACAAACGCTGGATCAAAGCGTCACCGTCGCAGACCGAAGCAACTGTCAGCAGCGTCGTTCTTTTGAACTATGAACTCTGAAGCGTCTGGCATTGGCGTCGTCTGGTCATCGGCTTGTGGTCCTAGTTGTCGGCTTCTGTCAACGTCGTCATGGACTTCTCTCAACGCTATCGCTCACGCACGTTCGCTTCTCGTCGGCGTTTTTCTGCTTCGTCTCTATTCTTTCTCTCTTTCTTTCTCTCTCTCTTTCTCGTAACTTAGTCACTGTCACCGTTGGTAGGCTCGGAACAATGGAACACTTAATGATAATTATGATTCCTATTGAGGAGTGTCTTTGTTTAATTGAAAATTTGTTTGTTTAATTTTTTATTATATATTAAATTTTTTTTATAATTTTACTGTATATTTAATTAAACCGATTCAACCACAGTTCAACTTCAGTTGGACCATTAAATTATTGAACCGATTATTTGACCAGTTCAATGAACAATCTGATTTTTGCAACCTTGATAATAAGTTAATAACTACACACCTAGCTATAAGTACATAACTATACAAATCTATATTTAATTTAAGGATACAAAAATATAATAATAAATGAAAGTATATATATCAATTTAGGGGTGGCAATGGGTAGGGTAGGGTAGGGTTTGGATCCAACCCTAACCCTACCCGCGGGTTGTGTAACACCCTAAGATATACCCTATCGTGGAGGTCTTTAAAATAAGGTGTCACACTTGATCAAGAAAAAGAATGACTTAATCGTTACGCAAGGAAGGAGTAAATGCGCGTAAGGCGGAAAATGAGTAGCACTAAAACTTTGGAATTTGAATAAAAGTGAAATAACATCTTAACCATGAGTACGTTTCAAAATACTTATAGGAAACTAAAACAAGAAAAGAAACTAATTACGTCCTAAACTAATCTCGTCGAAGAAGCTCCCATACTTGCATCCTATCCTATCCTTGATCAGGACTCTTTAGTTATTCACGAATCGAGGTACCAAGGGTCTCCCTCCAACACCTTTTCGCGCAATGAAGACCCGGTTCCGTTGCGCCAATGTTCCTCTGGAGACAGTATGGAAAAAGAAAGGGAGTGAGAACCTAACGTCTCAATAGGAGTGCTATGCAATACCTCCATATCCATCTCCAGCCCACGTGCGGGATTTAAAAAAAGGAGCGTATAACATGGCATGTAATATGCATCTTTCTTGTAAAACATGTGTGCAAAAAAGGAAAGCATATAGGAAAATAGAAGAATAACATCTTAAGTAACATCAACATAATCATAATTAAATCTAAAAGAAAAACATAGAAAACGAACTTTCATTCATGCCTTCTCCTTTCTTAATTTATAACTTTTATGGAGGGTATTGAGCTCAAACCGGTATAAGTGGGAGTCCCCTTCCCTTACCGAAGGTTCTTATCCCAAACGTCTTGGCGATCACCTTCCCTTACCGAAGGATCATCTCGATCGATCACCTTCCCTTACCGAAGGATCATATCGATATCTTGTCTTTGGGGGTCACCTTCCCTTACCGAAGGATCATTCCCTCAGTTTAATTTACAATCAAGGTTATTTAGACATACACAAGAAGGGAGTCATATAAAAAAGATGTATTATTATATAAAATTGATGGGATAGTCCCCTTCCCTTACCGAAGGTTCTTATCCCAAACGTTTTTCGATCACCTTTCCTTATCGAAGGATCATCTCGATCGATCACCTTCCCTTACCGAAGGATCATATCGATATCTTCTCTTTGGGGGTCACCTTCCCTTACCGAAGGATCATTCCCTCAGTTCAATTTACAATTAGGTTGTTTAAACATACACGAGAGAAAAAATCATATAAGAAGAGATCATGCAAGAAAAGGGACAATTGTGATGATAAAGGGATATATGAAAATCATAAGACTCTAGCATGTGTATGGATTTTCTAATTAAAAGATCTTGGTAATATAATAGCATGGATTGAAAGAGGTCCTATCAAAGTGCAGAAAATAGAGCATTTTAAATAATTGCATAAAATATTTAAGAAAGCATGTACTCTCGACTTTAAAAGAGTAATAATAACATAATTACATGCACATAAAAATAGGGTATATTAAATATTTGAATAAAATATTATAAATAATAATATAATAATGTAAGAGATCACGCATATGCATATAATAGAATATGGTATGTCGAACAAGACAGTATGACAAAAGGCATGTACTCTCGGCCCTAAGGGAATATTGATATAATAATATAGGAGATTGAATAAGCATTATAAGCAGGCATGTACTCTCGATCTAAGGGAATATTAACAATGTAATCATATGAAAGAGTACAAAATGAGTATAGTGAATAATTGAATGAACATCACAAGGAGACATATACTAATGATTCAAGAAGACATGAATGACATGGTGGACAAACATGATCAACATGAATAAAGGATGAGTGAAAGATAATTAATTCCATGATAACATTCGTGAATGGAAGAAAATAAAAATGGAACATAACACATGTCAAGCATTTTAAAAACGTAATTCCCTACTCTTTTTCCTAACGCTTCTTTGAGCTTGCCTCTTGTGTTTGTCCGCAGAATATTATTTCTTTGTAGAGAGAGAAGGGAGAGGATTAGTGTTTGAGAGGAGTGATTTTTCTATCTATAGGTGCTCCCCTATTATATACATTTGGGGATAGGGTGGTTGGGATATTTTAAATTTCAAACGGAGGGTGATTACTAGGTTCCTATACAAAATTTCAAAATTCTAAGCTTATCTCCTAACTGATTTTCAAATTTTAAATTTAATTTTGTTTCTAGAAGGGTGGTTGTTACAGATTGAGATTTTTATATAAACTCAACCATACTCTACCCGCGGGTTGAGAATATCCCAACCCGAACCCTACCCGCTTTTAACCCACGGATACTCGACCATATCCGTGGGTTACAAAAAATATACAACATTATTATATAACTTGATGATAATTTAAAATAGAACTGATTTTTACGTAAAAAAAAATATTAAATTATCAATTAATGATTTTCTTTTAGTGGTTAAGTATCTTTTGCATTTAGTGAGAGGTCTTTGATTCAACATCCACTTAAAACATATTTTTGTATAAGTATATAACATAAACATATATATAGTATGGGTTGGTCGGGTAGGGTCGAGGCTCAACCCGCACCCTACCCGACCCGTACGAGAACCCTATCCGCACCCTACCTTACTCGCTGCGGATTGGATTGGCAATCCTACCCGATCGGGTGGGGTCGGATTGGATACCCGGGGATAAGGTACATATTGCCACCCCTATATCAATTAGTAGGTTT
>NC_029787.2:130110572-130111201 GCF_000816755.2 Arachis ipaensis | reverse complement strand
GACTAATTGATAACTATAAATTATAAAACTTGTTAATCTTTAACATTTTTTATTAAAAAAATATCAAATATATATTATGGAAAATTTTATTTTAACATAGGAACAGGTAGTTTTCAACCTCTAACAAGTGAAAGTTGTGAACCAAGTAAACAAATCATCAACTTGCATTATGAACATAAAAACGTTTTAATGTCCCTTAACTAAAGGGTGGGTAATACAGTAGTGGACTAGTTAATCGTAATCACCAAGTAGCACGGCTCTTTTCTTCATTCTGGCTGATGCCTAACTAACATTTACTTTTTGGAGATTCAATTATGAAGCTATATACGTACTATATAGTGTATGTTTCCCCATTGTTGTTCTTCTGTCTCATATAGGATAAGCCATGCCCTCCTCCTATATTTGTCCAATCTTTATTTTAGAATTCCTGAGATAAAAATTAAAAATCGATATCATATATACAGATTGTTCTTGTTGCTTTTAAACTTTAAAGTCAGCCGCATATTCTGACTTTCTAAAGGATGACATTAATTATTAGAACAGTATAAAAAAAAATTGATACTAATTTATCCCTTAACTTTGATTTTGTGGGTTGTATATTATTAACATTTATCACTTTTATTCATGGA
>NC_029787.2:130104771-130110286 GCF_000816755.2 Arachis ipaensis | reverse complement strand
AAAAAAAAAAAACACATAAAAATAATAATAATAATTGTGAATAATATGAATAATAAATTAAAAAATAAGATAAAATTAAAATTAATAATTAAATATATTCACGTTACGTATTTTTTACACCTTCACCTTGTGTCAACACACGTGTTTTCTTTCCCGTCACACAAATCTTACTGCTGTCCCAACAAGTCTCAATGCTGCCGCCTACTACTGTTGTGTTGTCCAAGACGCACGTTATTTTCATTGTCTGTTCTCCCTGTTGCGTCGTTGCTGCTGTTGTACCGCACCTCATCGACGCCATTCTTCCTCCCACTAATTCGACTCCTCCTCTTCTTCTATTTCTGACTGCTACCCGTTTGGGTTTGAAACCCACGGAGCAGATTCGCAACCTCGCCTGCTAGCCGAAGTTGTCGTGGCATGGCTGCTCTGTCGCCTGATCTCCTCCCCTGCCTCCACGCCTCGCCGTCGACTCTCTCCACCCCACAAATGTGCTAGATGTTCAATTCACTAGATATGCAGTTGGTTATTTTAATTCTTAATTGGATACTTATTTTGTTCGGTTCGGTTTAAGTATATACAATTAACAAGTATGTACTAGATAATCATTTCACTAGGCAGTCGGATGATTATTTTTAATAACTACGTGGATGGTTGTTTGATGACGATCTTGCGACGATGAGAAGAATACATGCGGCGACTTCAATTTCCGGTGAGGGAGAGAGTGGCGCTAGAAAATGGGGTGGTTGGTGAAGCGGTGACGGCGTGATGAATCCGGGAGGCGATGACGATGTCCGGTGAAAGGGAGATTGACGCCGATGAAGGAGGATGATTGATGAAGGAACGGCAGCAGAAAATTTGAAAAGAAAATGTTGATTTGATAAATTAATTTAGTAAATTAGAGTATAAGAGATAATTAAAATTTTAGAATAATTAAATGAAATTTTTTATTTGATTAATTTAAGTGGTGTTTTTTTTTTGTTAAGCTAAATTCTCAATTTATTATTCACATTATTCACCATCTGGATTGTTTACCTACTTGATATACAAAGATGAATTTAGGGCATATATGATACGGGAGTGGATCCTTTTCAGTAAAAAAAAATAGATGATGTGTAGTGTTTAATTTAACCATTCATTACTCTCTCTCTCATTTATTTTTTATCCCACTTATAGAATCAAAGGTGAAAGATCACACTGAATTCTGTCAAGTATTAAAAAAATTGGAGAGAATCCATTTTCTATATAATACACCAATTATGAAGAGTTAGCTATTGCAAATCAAAGGCATGGTAGGATGTGACCAACAAATATGCTCTCATTCCACTTGCCAATGCTCATTGCGATCAAACACCGCATATTGATTGGGTGAAAAAAATTAAAAAACTTTAAATTAATAAATGGGCAAAAGACGTATATAAACTAAGTTGAAATAGATTTCACATAATTTTACCAAAGAGAAAAATATGACAAGGATTTACTAGGAGGACATTTTTATGTAGTCCAAAATAGACCCAATCGAATTACACTAATCAATAGTAATTTGAATCAGATTATTTCGAATTATATGTGCACATAGTAATTCGAATTGGTACAATTTAAATTAGGCCTGGATCAAACCATTATAGTAATTCGAACACCCTGATTTGAATTACAGACACAAACCCACACTAGTTCGAATTGGAGTGATTTGAACTAGCACCCAGTTTCAACGCTCATAGTAATTCGAAGCATACTAATTCGAATTACCAACGAACTAGCTACCCATGGTATTTCGAAATGCTCCAATTTGAATTACAATGCTTTTGCCTATAAATAAAGTTCGAAATAACCTCATTCGAACCACTATTTCAAACCCTTACCCCACCAAATTTTAGAGAAAAGTCTTTCCAAACGACTCCAACAAAGGGTTGAACAAAATATTCAGCCGATGGGGGATAACCCGACCGACTTTATCGTTTAGATGGGGTCGTCCATATAGCCGGTGTCATCAATGAGGAGGTTAGTGCGAACTTTTGCCTTTAATTTAGGATTTAATGTGTTTTTTTCATATTATTGCCTTATATACGTTAGATTGGTAGTCATTATTTACCGTTGTTAAGCTAGATATGATTGTTATATAAGAGGTTTTTGCTAGTGGTTTATTAGTGATCACAAATAAATATGATAATGTGAGAAGTAAGGGCAAAATCGGGTGTAACTTTATAGAAGTTAGGTTTTTTTAACATGAATAGTAATGAGTAATCCAAATTTTTATATCGTAATTTTATTTTTTTTGTTTTTTAAGAAATATGATTTAAAGATATTTGCTCAATAGAGACACAGTTTGATGGATATATGATGTTATTTTCCATGTTAAGGCGTTATATTATTTGGTAGTGTACATTATTGAATGATGTTGTATGAATATGTTCCGAACTGAGAGACATTTTGGTACATTCTTTATGCAACTCCACCGATGTATTGAGAGCATGTGACGGCAGCAGGGTATGCGTCTAGATGAGATGTATGTTCCGTACTTACATATGGCCGGTTTGTACCATCTCGCCAGACTGAACGAGAGATGGTTTATGCTGGATGAACCCCTGGTTAGTGCGTTCGTGGAGCGCTAGCGTCCGGAGACGCACATGTTTCATATGTCGTTCGGAGAGTGCGCCATTACACTACAGGACGTGGCGTACCAGTTAGGATTGCCGATCGATGGACATTATGTTAGTAGTTGCCTGACAGATTTTCAAACGTACATCGAGAGTGGTCGGCCAGCTTGGATGTGGTTCGAGGAACTACTGGGTGCATTACCTCCTGCGAACCAAATCCAGAAGTTTGCAGTCCAGGAGACATTTGGAGAGCTTCCTGAGGGAGCCGATGAGCCCACTGTTAGGAGGTATGCCCATACCTATATCATGATGCTATTAGGGACTCAGTTATTTGCCGATAAGTCTGGCAATCGCATTCACATTAGGTGGCTCTCATACATAGCTATGCTTGAGGACATGGGTGGGTACAGCTGGGGATCAGCTGCTCTCTCGTGGTTATATCGGTGCATGTGCCGCACGGTGAACAGACACGTGGTGAAGTTAGCCGGACCGTTACAGCTACCTCAGTCATGAATCTTCTGGCGGTTTCCTGGATATGATACGTTTAGCTAGCCTTTGGTCTCGAGGTACTAGTATACTCAAAATGATTTGATTGTTACAATTATGAGGCATTAGGTTCATCGTATGCTATTATTTTATTATGTCATCTGCTATTATTTTATTATATCTACATTTTTTCTGTTATATTACTCGATGTTAGTTTCATTTCGTGATAACATGGGCGTGGGTTGCAGGTGGTCAGGTCACAATCTTACAGCGAGCGAGAAGGGACCTCGAGTTGCGATGTGGAGGCTTAGGATAGATCTCTTACAGGCTGGGGATGTAAGTATTTGAACCACTTCTTTTAATTATCATCTCTATAAGATTAGCAAGGTTGCATAGCTGAACGATGACGGTTTGTATTCGTAGTTTATTTGGATGCCGTACAGCTCCCATGACGTTGTTCAGGTTGTGCATCCGGAGATATTGGAGCCTCGGCATACAACGTTATGGAGGTTTGTGACAGCACTGATATATTTTGCTGTCATAGAGTGGCACCAGATAGATCGAGTCCCGTATTTACCGTACAAATGGGTCCCGTCAATACTCACCAACGGCTTGCAATGCCGGAATGCCTCAATACACGGTGGGAACGTCCAGAAAAGCCGGTGAAAATAGGCTTGCGAGTCGTCCACCTGCCCCCCCACTCGAACAGGACTTGTCCTCAACACCGCAACACTACCAGGCAATGTCAGTTGTACACCTAATACCCACCGCAATAGTTCGTTGTATGACTCATCCCAACCTCCGTAAATCTGTGCCACGGCCTTCTGCTTAACCAACCAAACCCTTCTATAAGTCGGCCTAAACCCGAAATGTGCCTTTGTCGCATACAGCTGTACCTTGATGCAGACGGATGAATCAGCTCTTACCATTGGCATGATGAAGGCCGATATCACATGATAATCAAGACTCATGTGATCGCTCGAAATCGACGTCGCCAGACACGTATGAGGTCTGTTGTACCATTTTACCTCCCAAATACCCTTGCGCTGGTGGAGACTGATCCTAATCAACCATGTGCACCAGTTCCTGAATAATTCAGTACACTTCCCAAGATTCTTGCAATAATCGGACTCCACCACTTTGTACTGTACCCCGCGTCGAATGCTATACGTCTTCACACTTAACACAACCTCCTCTTTATCCTAAAACTGCTGACCAACCTGAAACATTGTAAGACCTCCGGTACCCTGGGTTTCCCTGGCACCAAATCCAGTGGGTTCTCCAAGAACCCCCTCCTGTCTCATGGCATCCAAGTCCAAAGATGAAAAGTGCGGAGGGTACTGCTAAGTCCCAGAGCTAGAACCACCGCCAGCCCCAGCTGAATTACTCACTGCAATGTCATCACCACTATCATCAGCAATGATGTCCGGCTCCACATCATCATCGTCATCATCATCCGGAAATGCATTATCCATACCAGCCGGTGCCCCACACTGTAAGGGAATTGGCACCCTATCAACGATACCAACCTCTCCGCCACCACTGCGGTTGAGATCAACAGTGAACGACAGGGAGGCGATAGGCTTGTCCCGAGGTGCAATCACAGGCACGGATGAAGATGCACCAACAGGTCTCGGACTAGAACCTGCTACCATACCTGGCGTCTGGGTATTTCGGTTTGAACCTCCTGAGCTAGAGACCACATCAACTAGCTTTGCCAACAGCTCAGGTGTCCTGACCTCGGGAAACTGCCGACGACAATGGAACAGAACCTCCAAATCCTCGTCACTCCCTATGACGAAAGAGTTGTACTTCACGTCATCTCGCAGCACTGAGATCTATCGAAATGCGATAGAATAACTTCTCCACCTGTTTCACACCTTGCAGCCCAAGTTTCTGTATTATAGAATTCAGGAAGTCATCGAAGCTCGTCGTGGGTCTCATAAAAATACTGAGGGGATCCTTATCAGTGAACTTCACACTAGAGCGTGTTTTTTTCTTAATGGACCCTCTATGGTGCACCAACACTAAAAAGCTCTCCTCACCAGCCATTGTGTTTCACTCTAATGAGAGAAATTCACGTTCATACCATACTTATACACGTTTGGGACTTCATAATTAAAAACAGACAATTTCGAATTATATATATAATTCGAATAAGCTAGATTTGAATTGCATAACGAATAACTCACCTTATAATTTGAATCAGTGTGATTCGAACTACCCTATGCATAATTTGAATTGATCAAATTCGAATTACACTTTCTTACTAATTCGAATTGATATGATTCGAATTATTTCTGATTTAAAATTTTGAATTAGTTTTATTTAAATTACATAAAAACATGCTTTTGGGTGATCCATATTACATTTTTGCAATTGATCGAATCCTATAATTTATCCTCCCATTTGATTTAGTATTGTGGTTTATCCTTAAT
>NC_029787.2:130096161-130104197 GCF_000816755.2 Arachis ipaensis | reverse complement strand
CTAACAAAATATTAACAAAGAATAATAATATTTACTAGACAACCTTGCTAATATATTAATTAACGTGAACTTGACCTCTCATAAGTAGTAGATCATTAGAGCAGTAAAAGTCAGTGTGGTTGAATTGAGACAAGAAAAGACAGTGAGCAACAATAATTTTATAGAAAATGTATGACACTGGTTTTCTTGTGTGTTTTTCATGTGTAAAATAAGATATATAGCTGATAAATTAAACCGACAAGTTGGAAGAACGAACTGACTAAATTAGTAATATGTGGCTCTCTTTCAATTTCATAAATCCTCCTCATCCATCTGAGAACAACCTAGCTAGCTAGGGAGAGAATGGAACAACTCTTCACACCAATTTCCTCAAGTCCAAGATTCCGATCTTGATTAATTATATGTATGCTTCGCTTGTTGCACGCACCTTCTTCACAACCAAGTCCTAAATATATAAAATGATCATAATTAAATCTATGTTTATTTCTATTTCTCTTTCTCCGATTAATAGGTCTGATTATTAGATTTTTTATAAAAAAAAAAATCCCAAAGTTAGGGATGTGAATAATGGCTTAAATAATTAGGGATTGTTTATTTGCAGTGTTGGAGAAGAGGGCAATACGGAAAAGTAGGAGAAATCCCCTGAAAAGCATGAACAAGATAAGCTTCTTTGACGTTGTTTAATTGGCCGTACTACTATCAACCACCACCCATAGTCCAAACAAACAACTTGGTCTTATTCTGAAAAAATAATTTAAAGTGGACGAAAATAGAGAATTGGACGCATTATGATATGTTCTTTTAATTTGGTTGGGTAGGTGACTTCATTTGTGTGTATGTCCATCCTTTTATGAGATTAGAATAGATGCCATATCCATGCATCATGCATGCATATTGCATGGTCCCCTCCTATTTCTAATTGGACACGAGTCACATATATGAATCTATCACACACGCATGGCAAAAGATATATACGAGAATTGATTAATTAATGCTATTGCTATGGCAACCAAGAATTTTAAACCTAAATAATAATGCACTCTTTTGTAAGACAGCTGTAGGGGTACCCATTCTATACATACTACAGTGCACTTATCCATTTTAATGCGATGTTTTGGTGGGTTTCATTTTTTATTTAATGCACTCTTGTACCTTCCAAATTCCAATGATTGGCGTGTACAATAATCATAAAATTGCACGTATGGTTATCCATCCTTGACCCCTTTCATTAATGCATACTATGCCATAGGCCATATACAAAATTGAGGAACAATACATATCTCATAATTATATATATTGCACGCCAGAACACAACCAACCGAGTTAATATTCAAAATGATTCTCAAAATTTGACCATCGATTCAATTTGACCTCTAATTTTTAATTGACTTAATTTATACTTTAAAATTGTAAAGTTAGATTCAGGTCGACCCTTTTGTCTAATTTCGTCACTGGAGTGATGATGTGGGACCCGGACCTCACTACATGTCTCTCCTTCTTGCTCTTACCATCGCCATCATTACCTCTCTTCTACCACACTTAGCATACATGTTGAACAATACATTTCCAATGTTACCAACAATCACAAGGTCACACCACCCATTGCTCCAAATTCAAAACATCCTCACCCATTGCACCCATCTTTGTGTTCCTATTAAGAGGGATCTAAAGTGTGGTGTTGTATTTCTTTTTTTTTTTTTCTATTTCTCTTTAATTTGTTAATGTTAGTGATTGTTAATGTTATTTGTTGGGGAGGAAAGACGATGGTAGAGAGAAGATGGTGATGATGATGGCGAAAAAGAGAAAGATCAAATAATAGAAAGGTCATTCATAAATGGCGATGGAAATATGTGGGTGTTGGTGGATTGTGAATGTTGTTGTTTGTTGGGAGAGGGAGGGTGTTGGTAGAGGGGAAGTGATGATGGCGATGGTAAGAGGAAGAAGGAGAGACATGTAGTGAGGTTTGGGTGCCACGTCATCACTCCAGTGACGGAGTTGGACGAAATGGTCAATCTGAGCCACCCTTTAAAATTTTATGGTATAAATTGGATCAATTAAAAATTAGAGGGTCAAATTAAGTCGGTGGTCAAATTTCGAGAATCATTTTAAGTATTAACTCCAACCAACCATATATGAATTGAATTGAATGTAAAATGAAACTACTCCATTAGTTATAACCCAACCCAAATGTACCTATAAATCAAAATACAAATAAGTAAAATGTGGATTATTTAGTTGCATAGAATTTCGGCTATAGTAGAAGAAAAAATCTAAGAAATTAACTATTATGAGTGTGTTTTCTTTTACAAATATAAAATATAATATTATTAATTAAAAGAATTAAGTAATAAATAGAAATGGTCCAACTTTGGACAGCACAATAATAATAATAATAATAATAATAATAATAATAATAATAATAAAACGAGACACTCTCACATTACTTATTTTAAAACAATCGAGATTAAGAATTCAATAGTTACTTTATCAATGTAGCATCTTTGCAGCAAATTTCTCTTCCATCTTATCTGCTATGGAAAAAATATCAAAAGGAGAGAAATTCTTGTCTTCGAAAATCTTCATATTACGTACTTTCCAAATTTGTCAAAGGGTGAAGGCTGCCCTTTACTATTTTTCTGTTTCCTCCTTCTTCTCTTATCATCATTCCACTCACATGCACCCACCATTTTCAGAATATATCGTCATCCCCTGCCATTTCTGATGGTTGGATCCTTTCCAAACACTATACTTGTCTTGATTGAGAGCATGAGGTCAAGCAGTGGGTCACCTATTTAGAAAAATTTGGGCATCTAGGACATTGTGACAGAGCTATTGAGAATCGGTGGTTCAACTTCCACCACACTGGAAGACCATTGTGAAGAGCACGCCAGAGAAAATTTTTAGCTTTGGAAAGGCATTAGATCTTTCAAAGAGTTCTCTACATTTATTTCTGTTGATAAATTTCTGGTAGCAATTTCAGTAGATCGTGGAGCATTCTGAAGGCATAGGTGTAACCAAATTAAACAGAGTATTATCCAGTTCGCTCTGCTGGTCAGGTTAGCGAATATTTCCCTCTACTTGTTAGAGTTTGTAGAATAATATGTGCAATGTTTGGTTGAAATGTTGCTTCTATAATATCTCTTTTCCATTATTTGTTGTGGTCTATTAGCTGTGAAACTCATCCAATTTGGTTGTTGAAAATAGTATTGCAGTGAATTGAGCTATAATCAACTTGTTTTAACCATTTATCTTCAAAGAACCTGATGTTGTCACCTCGTCCTTTTATCCATAAACAGCCTTCTTCGATAATTTTCCGTCCTTCCAAAATACTGTGCCACCCCCATGAAGGGATTATAGCCTATCTTTGCCCTTAGAAAGGAAGTGTATATAAAGTATTTACTTTTTAGCACTTTGCCTAATAGAGAGTGAGGTCGAGAGATGATTCTTTAGCCTTGTTTTTCTAGCATAGCTAGATTAAAGGCTTTTAAATCCATGAAATTTAATTTTCTCTAAGTTTGAGGTCTACAGATTATATCCCAACCAATCCAGTGTTGTCTTCTTTCATTCTCCTTTTGTTGCCACCAGAATCTCATTATCATATGCTGTATGTCCTCTATAAGAGTCTCAGGCAACTTGAAACACCCCAACGTATATATCAAAATGGCAGTGGCTACGACTTTAATCAATATTTCTCTACCGCTAGCTGATAAGAGGGATTTTTTCAATGTTATAATTTCTTTGTCACCCAATCCTTGATATAATTAAAGGTTGCCTTCTTCGATCTCTGTATCACTGAGGGCAGACCCAAATATTTATCTTGGTTCCCAATATGGGAAATGTTGAGAATATCAAATAAAGTATCTCGGGTTTCAGGAATAGTATTTTTTATGAAAAATAAAGACTTTTGTAGATTAACCATTTGTCCACTCACCTCACTATAAGATTGTAGAATTTGGACTATGTTAGCACATACTTGGGGTGTTGCCTTACTAAATATAATTGATTCATCTGCCAAAAATAGATGAGTCATGTAAGGACATCTGTAGTTCAAACGTATTCCACCGATTTCATTCTTCTGTTCTCCTCTGTGGAGCAGATGGGAGAATCCTTCTGCACAGAATAGAAATAGATAGGGAAAAAGGGGGTCGCCTTGTCGCAATCTCCTACATGGTTTAAAGTAACCATGAAGTTGTCCTTCCACAACAACAGAGTAGGAAATAGTTGTTACACATTCCTTCATCCACTCCATCCACATTCTACAAAAACCCAATTTATCCATAATAGCCCAAATGAATTTTCATTCAACCCGACTATAAGCTTTGTTCATATCTACTTTCAATGCTAGTTCTTCATCTCCAAACCTCTTATTCTTCAAAAAATACATAAACTCGGGAGCAATCAATACATTATCACTAATAAGCCAACCCTTTATAAACGCACTTTGATTATCGCTAATGATTCTGTTCATAGTATGTTGTAATCTATGCACCAAAATTTTAGAGATAATTTTATAAAAAATAGTACTAAGACTGATAGGCCTTATTTGGCCTTGTTTATCTTGCTAATATTAGGGACTTTAGGAATTAAATATATGTGCATATGATTGAAGGCTCTGAGCATCTTCTCTCCCTCAAAGAAGCTATGACAAGTATTAAGAACATCCTTTTGATAGTATCCCAGAAAAACTGATAGAATTTTGCAGTGAATCATCTGTCCTCTCCAGGTGCCAAGAGAGGATTAATAGAGAAAACTGCATCTTTGACTTCTTGATCCGAGATTGGTCTAGCTAGCATTCGATTGGTATTGTTATCTACCCTTCTATTCAACCCCTTCAGCTCCTCAGTCGGTTCTTTTGGGTTAGAAGTAGTAAATAGGTTTTCAAAATATTGTTGTGCAATACTAGCTATTTGTTCTGCATTAGTACCAAGCTCACCTGAATCACTTTTCAGCCTGTGCAATTTATTTTTGCTGCTCCGCATATGAAATTTGGCATGAAAGGACTTTGTGTTCTTCTCACCCCAATGCAACTATTGCACCCTGGCCTTTTCTTTCCAAAATCCTTCCTCCCTCTCATATTCATCCTCTAGTTTCGCCTCTAAGACCCGGATTATAGTGGTGTCAGCTCCCGCACCTTTATCCTTCTCTATATTTAGTTTTAAGTTCAATTCAGCAATGTTTTTCTTCGAGTTAGTAGACGAATTTTTTTGCCATGCAACCAAATTGTGTCTACATTGTTTAGGCTTGCTGAATAATATAAACATCGGAGAACCTTCAACCTCCATATGCCACGAATTTACCACCACATGTCTAGTTTCTTCGCTATCACACCATCTTTCCTGGAATATGAACCTCCTCTTTATTTTAAAACTTGCTCTATCTGAAGAAATCAGAAACGGTCTATAGTCAGATCCTGTGTCATCTAAGTGCACAACCGAGTCATTTGGGTAATTCTGTTTTCACTGAATAAAGGCCAAACATCTATCCAATCTCTCTTTAATAAGGCTAACTCCTGCCTGTTTATTACTCCATGTGAACATACTACCTTCATATCCAAGATTAACCAGGTTGCCTCCATTAATAAAGTCTTGAAAAGCTTGAATAGAAGATATAGATTTCGTTCTTCCTCCCTCTTTTTCACTAAAGGCTGAGATAGCATTAAAATCACCACTAATCAAAATATTTTCTCCAACCGTTTCTAGCATATTTAAAATCTGATTGTATTGAACGTTTCGTTGGGCCTCCTCATTATGCAAATGTACTCCAAAAATCTCCCAAATTCTGTTCTGCACATTGTCTCTCCAGGTGAAATGAATAAAAAAATCAGCATGTTGAATAATATTAATATCTTCATCGTCCTTCCACATTAATACCAGCCCTTGATGATTGGATTTTTGATGGTTTAGAATTTCACAAATGAATTCTCGTTGCAAGTATAGTTCCTAAACCAAACAATAATCCTTTCATACAAAAAGTTGTTTGTCACTAGTACAAACCCCTAAAATTTATAAACCGAAGTATTGGACCTCGGGTCGTTCTCCCTAGGAATTACAATGAAGTATCTTGTTATTGGTTATGAGTTATTTTGGGGTTTTGGATAAGGAGCATGAAAAGTAAATGGCAATGAAAATAAACTAAAAACTATAAAAGGCTCTTGGAAAGGTGTGAGAACTAGAAGTCCTATCCTAGTTATCCTTCTCAATTGTGATGAGAATTGTTCATTGCTACCACTTAGTTAACCCTTACTAATTAAAGGAAAGTCAAGTGGATGAATTGACTTGAGCCACAAATCCTAGCCAACTCCCAAGGAAAGACTAGCTTTAGTGCACTCCAAACCAATTAGCAATCTCTCCAATTATCAATCAACAAAGGAATTAGATAACTCAAGTGTCACTAATTACTCTACCTAGGCCAAGAGGAACAAAATCTACACTAAAACTAAAAGAGACATTTCAACAAACACATAAAGTGAAAGAGGAGTAAACATTATTAAATGCAAGAATTAAAGGAATCTACAACTACAAAGATAAGAGATCAACAATAGAAAAGCAAAGAAGAACAATTATTATGAATTACCTCTTATTGAATTGGAAGAAAGTAGAAGGAACAATACTAGATCTACAACAAAATATAAGAACAACATAAAGGAAATTACAACAAAGGAATAGAAGGAGATTGAATGTAGCAACAAAGAATTGAGAGATAGAGGTGGAAGAAAGCAAAGATTAAAACCTAGATCTAAGAACTAAATCTAATCCTAATCCTAATTCTAAGCTAAAAGTGATTAGTTAGTTGGGAATGATCATCATCATTCTCCCTATGCCTTCCCCTTAATCCTTCATCCTTTTATTCCTTTCTGACATCCTGAAAAATGTGATAGAATATATAAAACATTTAGCATGTAACAAAAAAAACATGGTCAGGTCATAAATGACAAAGAACAATCATGATGTTGCAATGAATATGCAAAAGTGAACAAGTAAACCAAAAAAAATGCAAGCTTCATTAAAGTCAACAACTCATATTCACAAGGCAATAATATCATCATATAGTTGAAGGAATTTGTTAAAGATGGTTAAAGGTAAGCGGAAGTGGAATGGTTAAAGAAGTTAGTAAGTTAGAAAAGTAGGTGAGTGATATGATGATATTTATGCGTAATGAAAAGAAAAGTTGTGGTTTATGTTCACCATGAATGTGCAAATCCGGGAAATAAAAAAGGAGATGGAAATTTGCCCAAAACTGAAATAAAGATCAAGATGAAACTAATTTCCTTGAAAATCGGGCAGCATTCCGGCTTAAAATTAGACGTTCCCGGATAGCAACATAGCATGAGCAGTAAGAAGACAATATCAATTGAGCACAGCAGCAGTGAAATACAACCCAGCAACACAAATGGCATACGCAGCAGAATAGAGCAGTTTCATATAGCAACATAGAGTCAAACAATGCCTACGTGGGTCCTACGCGTGCGCGTACAACGCGCTTAAGCGCGGGTGAGCAAAATAGGGAAGGGCGCGTGCGCGTACCGTGCGCGCACGCGTGCATGGAGTTAGGCTAGGGGCTTAGAGTTGGCCCAACTCAGGCCTAACTCTCTGGAGAATGGCCTGGGAGTCGCGCCACTAGATTTGCGCACACGCGGCAAGTACGCGTCCGCGTGCATTGAGGGGAATGGAGATCCACGCGTGAGCGTGCAGTGCGCTCTAGCATGGGATGGCAGAATAGGCTGGGGCGCGTGCGTGTACCTTGTGCGCACGCGTACATGAGATTGGGCCTGAGGCTTAGAATGGGCTTGAGGCACGCCCAACTCTCTGGTCCGTGGCCTAGTTTGGTGGCGCCACGCAAGGACGCGCGCGCGGCGAGTGCGCGTCCGCGTACATTGACGAATTGTGAAATGGCGCGCTGGCGCGATGCATGCGCTCGCGCAGATCAGGTTGGGCCTGGGGCCTAGAGCTAGCCCAGAATTGGCTTAACTCTCTGGGGTTTGGCTCAATCAATTGCAGCAAAATAATCGGCGCGGACGCGGCAGGTGCGCGTCCGCG
>NC_029787.2:130088394-130096037 GCF_000816755.2 Arachis ipaensis | reverse complement strand
TTACCATGGTGGGGTGTCTCCCACCTAGCACTTTTAGTTTAAGTCCTTAAGTTGGACATTTTGAGATGCTTATTGTCATGGTGGCTTATGTTTGTACTCATCCTTGAATCTCCAAGGATCTTTGCTCCTCAATTGGTTGACAGAATTTCCAACCATCTTCATCAAGCTTGGGCAAAGTTCTACCCAAGATATGAGTCCCCATAGTTGGTCTTTACATAGCGAACCGGGATCCCATATCTTGTTTTCGCACCCGTCTTCGATTTGGTCTTCATACTCTCTCTTTCCGGGTGGTTGACATATAGAATTCTCTTTAACATACCAAGCCTTCCGTTGAAACCCATGCAAAGTGGTATTCTTCCAATCATCGTTCCTATGCTTTGAAACTTTGACCTTAATGAGCCTAATTCCGAACTTGCAACCACTACACAACTTATTCTTACTTTTAATTCCACAGAGAGCTCTAAGTTGTCCATCCGTTTCAATCAAACCATATTCAAGCGAGAAAGTAAAGCTTATGGATAGGAATTTTACCCACTTGAATGTTGTGTTGGATGGTGACTCGGGAAGGGAGACCTCCCCACACTTAGACAATGCAAGGTCTACTTCCTTGCGCTCTTCTTTATGTATTTCCACCTCTTTGTGAGCTTCCTTGATTTCAACCTTTCCCTTTTTATCACATAGCTTGGTGTTGTCTTCAAGAACTTTGATTTCTTGCCTAATGGGGGGTGGTTCAATTTTGGACAGAAATTCATTGATGAATAAATCCATTTCTTGGTTAACCTCTTCATCTTCTTCAATTTCGATATACACCATGCCAACGTTTTCCTCTTGGTAGCTCTCTTTCTCATTGCTCACCAAGGGTATGGGAGGTTGTTCACACTCTTTTGTACTTTCAACTCCATGTCCAATGGGAGAGGATTCCATTGTAGAGAGGAATTCATCCATGATTGAATCCATCTCTTGATAAACCTCTTCCAAGTCTCCAACGATGATATGTCTTGGAGATTGCGCGCCCTCCTCAACATCAATATCAAGCTTCTTGGAAGAGTTCTCCATGATGCCACATTCCCATGGACTTTCAACATCTCCGAGATCTTCAACCACTTCTCCCCTTTCTTCAATGATCATAGGCTTCTCCAATTGTTCCAACACAAAATTTGACTCCTCCTTTTCCACCGAATTTTCCAATTTCACCTTCATACTTTGCTCTTCTTTTGACTTGTCACATGTGGTCACGGAAGTATCTTGAGTATTCAAGCATTGGTGGGCTAAAGTGTGCACCACCTTGGTCAAATTGGTCACAAACTCGAGTGTATCCCGCTTTATGGCTTCTTGTCCTTGGAGTAACAAAGTGAGAGGATCGTCTATTGGGGCTTGGGGTGAATAGGAAGGTTCATTATTTTGGAGAGAGGGTTCATAGTAGGAAGGTGGTTCTTCTTGGTAAGGGTATGGAGATGGTGAGGGTTGAGGTGGTTCATGGTAGTAATCCTGATAGGGTTGTGGTGGTCCTAAAGGTTCTTGCTCATAATGATCACAAGGATGTGGTATGGGTGATTGGTTATATGATGGATAAGGGTCACATAAAGGTACTTGGTAGAAAGGGGCACCATTGCAAATCCCCGGCAACGGCGCCATTTTGATGATTGGATTTTTGATGGTTTAGAATTTCACAAATGAATTCTCGTTGCAAGTATAGTTCCTAAACCAAACAATAATCCTTTCATACAAAAAGTTGTTTGTCACTAGTACAAACCCCTAAAATTTATAAACCGAAGTATTGGACCTCGGGTCGTTCTCCCTAGGAATTACAATGAAGTGTCTTGTTATTGGTTATGAGTTATTTTGGGGTTTTGGATAAGGAGCATGAAAAGTAAATGGCAATGAAAATAAACTAAAAACTATAAAAGGCTCTTGGAAAGGTGTGAGAACTAGAAGTCCTATCCTAGTTATCCTTCTCAATTGTGATGAGAATTGTTCATTGCTACCACTTAGTTAACCCTTACTAATTAAAGGAAAGTCAAGTGGATGAATTGACTTGAGCCACAAATCCTAGCCAACTCCCAAGGAAAGACTAGCTTTAGTGCACTCCAAACCAATTAGCAATCTCTCCAATTATCAATCAACAAAGGAATTAGATAACTCAAGTGTCACTAATTACTCTACCTAGGCCAAGAGGAACAAAATCTACACTAAAACTAAAAGAGACATTTCAACAAACACATAAAGTGCAAGAGGAGTAAACATTATTAAATGCAAGAATTAAAGGAATCTACAACTACAAAAATAAGAGATCAACAATAGAAAAGCAAAGAAGAACAATTATTATGAATTACCTCTTATTGAATTGGAAGAAAGTAGAAGGAACAATACTAGATCTACAACAAAATATAAGAACAACATAAAGGAAATTACAACAAAGGAATAGAAGGAGATTGAATGTAGCAACAAAGAATTGAGAGATAGAGGTGGAAGAAAGCAAAGATTAAAACCTAGATCTAAGAACTAAATCTAATCCTAATCCTAATTCTAGAGAGAAGTGAGAGCTTCTCTCTCTAAAACTCTAAGATAAAAGTGATTAGTTAGTTGGGAATGATCATCATCATTCTCCCTATGCCTTCCCCTTAATCCTTCATCCTTTTATTCCTTTCCCTTAGCAATTTGGCGCCAAAAATGGGTTCAGAAACCCTCTCAAATCGCCAGGAACGTGTTGCATTAATGAGGTCATGTGCCATCATCGGCGCGTGCGCGCATGGTACGCGTGCGCGTCCCTGGTCGATTCTGCAATGTGCGCGTGAGCGCCTTGTGCGCGTGCGCGTGCATGGCTGACTTTGCTTCTTTGACTTTTTATGCTTCCCTCCACTTGTATGCTTCCTTCCTTGCTTCCTTTGATCCATGCCTAGCCTACTTCAATCCTGGAATCACTAGCAAACACCTCAAGGCATCTTATGGAATCAAAGAAGAACTAGAATTCATCAAAATAAGGCTTAGAAAGCATGTTTTTACACTTAAGCACGAATATGGGAGAGATAACAAAATCATGCTAATTCCTAGGCTAAATGTGACAAAAGGTTATCAAAATACTCTGAATTCAATGCAAAACAAACCGTCAAATTGGGGTTTGTCAGCCCTCCCGCTATTCCTCTTGATTCAACACAATAAAACCTCTAAAAACCTACATTTCTACCTTGTTTCTCCACAAACGAAGTAGTATTTTTGGTCTCGCATAAGAATTCCACTTCGGGGAAATGGGTGTAAGGTCCCACATCGGTTGGAGAGGGGAACGAAGCATGCCTTATAAGGGTGTGGATACCTCTCCCTAGCATGATGCGTTTTGACGAGTGAGTGTGGGGGGTTTCAGCTATCATCTCTATCGTCAAAGGCAAAACTGTGAGGCCTTATGTGTCAAAGCGGACAATATCGTGCTAGCAGGTGGACTGGGCTGTTACAGATGATATCAAAGCTGGAGCCCGGATCAATGTGCCAGCGAGGGCGCTGGGCTCCCTTAGGGGGTGGATTGTACGGTCCCACATCGGTTGGAGAGGGGAACGAAGCATGCCTTGTAAGGGTGTGGATACCTCTCCCTAGCATGACGCGTTTTGACGAGTGAGTGTGGGAGTTTCGGCTATCATCCCTATCGTCAAAGGCAAAATCGTGAGGCCTTGTATGCCAAAGCGGACAATATCGTGCTAGCGGGTGGTCTGGGCTGTTACAATGGGTCCTACATAACCCTTTGATGTTGTGAACTGTTAGGGATTATTTCTGCAAACCATGACAGTTTCACATCATCGTCTTCATGGGCCTTAGGGTGCTGCTTTTGGGATGGCACTTCTATATTTCAGTGGATGAAATAGAGTCTTCTTCATTCAAATACTCATCTTCCTGCTCCGAAATTTGCTTAACACCAACAATTTTACTCCCCACCTCTGTCACTTATATATTTCTTGTCAAATATTTGATTTCTGGTCGTTTACTGCTTCTTTTAATACCTCTCTCTATACTGCCTATATGAAACACCCCTACTTCTTCTACCCAATCAAACCCTCCATACCTCCTGAAATCGGTTCTAAACTAGTGTATGAAATAATGTTTTAGTTTTCCAGCGGATTTGAATTATGATACTGAGCCAATGGTTTTGAAATGTTGCTTTGGTATAGGTGTATTTGAGAATTTGATGGATTATGGATACGGTTAGAGTTATAGTCATTGAATGATATGTTAGAAAGGTTTTTTTAGAAGGCTTACCGGTGTATGTTTATTGTGAGGTTGAGAGAAGCCGATTTCCTTTTCACGTGGATTTGGGTGTGAATTCTCCTCTTGATCTTCCACTCTCCACCCGATCTGGTTTGCTTTCAGCTCTTTACTCCATCTCTCTTTAATCTCCTACTGATTGGCAGACAATTCCAGGTACTCTCCGCAATTTCTTGTTCGATGCCCAATATAACCACAAAAACCACAATAGATCTCCAATTTTTCATACTTCAGCATAATTTCAAAAACTGCATTATCCGAACTAGCTACTTTTATTGATTGACAAAGTGTCTTGGACACATCCATATTAATCCTTATTTTCATAATCTGATCCTCCTCGCCTCTCATGGAAAATTTATCAGCCTCCATTCTCTCCCCTAATTTTTTACCTATCCTCTGAGCCGCCGTTATTATTTTACAAAATTCAGGCATTCCCCACATTTGGATCCATATTGAAATTTGAGTAAAGTCCTCCTGGTCCACTTTCATACCTGACTGCCATCTTTTAAGGTGAATCATATAATTCTTGAACAGCCATGGAGATCTCCTTTCCACCCTTATCACATCTGCTTCCTTAGAAAATAAAAATTAGAATATATTTTCTCCATGCACTTTGACTCTAAATCCCTCAGGTTAATTCCAGATCACTCCGAAGCCTCCCTCCATTGTTCCTTTGCTAAACCCTCTATCCGTCATTAGCCTTCTTATTAAACTTTTAGAGTACATTTCGACTCCTTCCCTCACATCCTCCACCTCCAATGCTACAATCTCCTCCTCTTCTATTCCAAATAAATCTAGATTCTGCGTAACTCTAACCTCAGGTAATGCCATAAGAAGTTATGAAAGAGAATTATAATATTAAAGAAGGATAAAATTTTACTGTTCATTCAAAATGTTTGGAGAAGGTCTGAACTTTTAGTGATTAAAATTCACAAAAAAAGAATAGAATAGAATTAGAAATTAGGATTCACAAAAAATCTTATCAGAGTCACAAAAAGTCTTAGCACAACAAACCCTATTGGGCACAAAAATTATAAAATCCAAGTGGAGCATAAAGTATAATCTACTATGGGTGTATTTATTTTAACGTTTGAAGGGTGAAAATACGTTTAAATTTTTTGAGCGTTTCAATTTTTTGTTTGGCTACTCTTTTCTTCTTATAAACATAGAAATAATTTTGTATTCAAATCCACATTGACAAGAAGCAATAAATCCTAACTTTTATTTTTATTTTTTGTTAATTTTTTGGTTTTCTAAAATAATTTTTCTATTTAAATCACCAATTAAACCAATAAACTAATAACTAAAACGGTTTGATAATCGATTCGGTTCACAGAACCTGCGAATTATACATCTCTTTAGGCTTACCGCACATAAACTAAGCAAAACAGTTCCTAGACACTCCTATAGAATAGTATAATGTAAAATATAATATGCTAGACCTCTAACAATGCAATAATATATATTCACATCCATTTTCCTTGCGTTGCATGGCTGAGAATGATCCACCTGAACACACAGCAATAGCAATAGTATGCATGCGTTGTCCGATCAGTCGGAATTGAAGTGGACTATGTCACAATATAATGCAAGGAATATAATTGATTGGTCTCACAAAAGATGCATGCATCATGCATGGTCGCTAGCTATGTATTATGATAATTTGAATAGTAGTCTACACGTACTGTATATAAGGAGGACCTAACTTTTATAATTGCTTTTGGTCTCTTCATTATCATACACATCTTATCTGAACTAAAATTTTAATTACTACGTATGAGTGTGAAAATTATTTCTAGGTCAGACCTACTCATATATATAAATTACTACGTATGCCTAATACACATCTCATTTTCTTTTAGTTAAATTGCATGTGCTCTGACATCAACGTAGCTTAGAGTATTTACATACGATGCCAGCAAATTAGTCATTATACTTATTATAATATGCAAAACTACAAAAAGGAGTAATTTCACGATTCTCTGATTTTGATAGATTGTGTTCCATAAAAAAAAATATATATATTTTTACATGGAAAGATGTTTTAATTCTTCTCAATTTTGGCATCTTATCACTTATTATTAATTTCTGTTTCTTCAATACTATACAGCTTTGCATTAATATGGATGGGTAAAAAAAAAAAACATTACCATGCATGTACAATAATTTTGTTCTTGTTTTAGAATGAAGTACAAACCTACCATGCATAAATTAAGTTAGAGGATTTTTAATTATATATTAGCTAGGTTGATTGATATCAACGTCACAACTTTAAATAGGACTTGGACATGGTAACTGTACCATTCATGCACTTTGATTAAATGAACCGGTCCAGATCAGAGGCATGCTTAATTATGTGCGTGCGTATTAGTATTTAGTACTAATTAAGGGGAGTAGATCCTCTCCCATAAAGAAAAAATTTGGATGGTATCAATTGTGATTTTTTACCCTTCATTTCACTCTCTCTCATATTTAATTTTGGCTCCACTTATAAAGTTAATGATAAAAGATCACATTACATTTCCTCAAATATTGAAAAAACTGGAGAGGATCCATTTCCCTAATTAGGTACATTGACGAAGTTAGAGTTATCCATTAGAGGGTAGTAATGTCATTTACATGTGCGCCATTGGGTCCTAATTGGTTCATTGCTAACACAGTATGCTATGTCCCAACCACACTTACCCAAACCCTTTGTCCACGTCTGTTGCCGACGCCACCTATTCCTGCACCCTCTTTTTTTCAATTTTTTTATTTATTTTTAAAATAAAATACTAAAAATCAAGTACTTAGTTTGTTTTGCAAATCCCAATCTCGCACGTGATGCATTGCCTTCTACTTCACCTTCCGTCCTTCCAACTTGCATCCTCCTTTTTATCCGCTCCAGATTCCACTGTTATTTTTCTTTTCCTTTTCCCTACTCTTCTCTCATCTGATCTGCGCCAAACTTGTTCTGTCTTTTTTTCACAAAATTAAAAAGGCCAAATCAAAGGGTACGGCATTATGGTAGTACAATAATCGCGAATCATCTTCTTTTTCTCTTTTTGATTTTTATTGACCTCGTCAACTTTTTGCATGTTTGCTAGCTTTAATTGAATTTGGGTTATTATGAATGTATAAAAAATCTAACTCAAAACCGACTTAAATTCTTCAACCACAAATATAAAGGCGTGGAACGCATTGATGCTGTACATATAGTTATGTTCGCCAATAATGTAGCTTCATATTTCATCGTGAGATAGTATAGCACAGTATTTTTATTAAAATTTGGTCAGTATTTAATTAATAATAAAAATAATAAATAATTTTATATTATTAGATATAATTTTATATTATTAAAAATATTAATAATAATTAATTAATAGTTACAAATTATAAAATTTTATGCCTCTTAA
>NC_029787.2:130048414-130088164 GCF_000816755.2 Arachis ipaensis | reverse complement strand
GATTCATCATGGGATAAAACTATAACGTATAAAGGATTTGAAAATTAGTCGAATATTTGCATCTTTGCTTGAATTCGAATTATCACAACATGCCACCTCAAAACTTTCAAGGCCCCATTCAAGCTGCTTGTGATAAGCATGGGAAAATTCCTAGAGCCGACATCGTCCCAACATGTTCTTTGAAAATTTCAAACTTCATAACGTTGCTAGGTGAAAAGCATAGTATAGTAGTAGTAGTACTATTTACTTACTATTTTATAGTTAACCACCAAAAACTCCGAATTATTTAAATACCGATAAAAATGCACTCAAATTTTACTATCGATAAAAATATTTTTAAATGATTTAAAAATATAATAATAATATCTAATAATAAATATATATTTTAAAAAAATATTTTAGAGATTAAATTTTAATGTAATTTTTTATAAGTATAATTAAAAAAATAAAATATTATTATTTTTAAATTAATAATATTTTTAAAAAATTATAAAAAAATATATACTTAACAAAAAATCACCAAATTTTAAGAACAATAATATCTCATTTGTTTAATCATTCTTGCAAAAAATCGCATCAAAGTTCAATCTCTAATGTATTTTTGGAGAAATACATATTTAATGTTAGTTTTTTTGCAAGATTATCTAACATTAAATATGTATTTCTCAAAAAATATATTAGAGATTGAATTTTGATGCAATTTCTTGTAACCATGATTAGAAAAATAAAATATTATTATTCTTAAAATTTGGTAATTTTTTGTTTAGTATATATTGTTTTGTGATAATATTTTATTTTTATAATTATACTTGCACAAAATTGCATCAAAATTCAATCTCTAAAGTATTTTTTAAAAATATATACGGACTTGCGAGCGTCATTTAACTGCTACTAAACTTTTATTTTTAAGATTTCTGCCATAATTTTTAAGTGTTTTTATGTTATGTTATCTTATCAATAAATGTTTTAAAATATTTTCCTGATAAGTTTTGAAAATCTGCGATTAATTCCTTTGTACTTTGCTTGAGAGTATGTTTGGATGAATATTCTTAAATTTCAGTGTATTTTAAATATAAAAGAATTCAAATACTGTAATCAAACTATTTTTAAGTTTAAAATTTTTTATATAGTTGAAAAAATTATATTAGTTGTATTATTAAAATGGGTTAACCACAAAAAATGTCCCCGAATTATTCAAACGCTAACAAAAATACACCAGAATTTTATTATCGACAAAAATGCCCTTAAATAATTTAAAAACGCAATAAAATGTCTAACAGTAAATATATATTTTCAAAAAATACCTTAGAGATTGAATTTTGATGTAATTTTTTTGCAACCATGATTAGAGAAATAAAATATTATTATTCTTAAAATTTGGTAATTTTTTGTTTAGTATATATTGTTTTGTGATAATATCTTATTTTTATAATTATACTTGCACAAAATTGCATCAAAATTCAATCTCTAAAGTATTTTTTAAAAATATATATTTACTATTGGTATTATTGTTATGTTTTTAAATTATTTGAAAGTATTTTTATCAATTGTAAAATTCGAATATATTTTTGTTAGCATTTAAATAATTGGTGGTTAATCCTTTCAAAAATAAAAAAGTAAAAGTAATGTGATATTGAAGAAAAGAAAAAGGCTATAGCTAAACTCAAGGGAGGGAAAAGGTTAGACACACTTTTGGAGATGGCAAGCCCAACACCTGTTTTGGAGCTACATTAAGCGGACCTCCATAGATTCATGAGTCATCGAACCTGCTTCCTCCTTGGACCCAACCCCTACCAAACCTCACGGGCGTAGTTTCGAAAATCCAGAGCCCATGTGGACCCTACAGATTTTATATTAAAAAAATCAGAAAACCCTGCACTATATAAGTAAAGAAATATAAAAATAAAGTCCCATGGGCATGCGCGGCTATGATAAATTCATTGAAACACTCCCTCGAACTCTGCATCTGACGTCAATCTCTCAGACTCTCCCATGCGGGCCCCAACTACTCTGAGCGAGTTCCAATTATATGGTTTAGTCGCACCGTTGGATTCCCATCTGAAGGTTCATATCGCGCGTGGAATTTCCCACAGGGACCCACGCGACTCGGTTGAAACCTGTGCTGAAAAGCATGGTATTATAGCATTCTGGGGATTGAGGCCACCCACAATTTCAAATACCCATCATAAGAGTGAGGCTAAATCAGTAAAATCCTAAAAAATAAAATAAAAATACCCCTTCAAGAGAGAACCGAGTCCCCGAACGCCAACATCGACGTCGTCGTCACCGTGGACCGCCACGTCACACGGATTCTCACCCCTTACAGGCTGGAAGACAGTATACCGAATGAAAAGCGACCACGTGTCCAGGCTCGATGGTGACACCTCTTCCATTACAGCTGTCTTCTCAGCCTCGGCATATAAATATCACTCAAACGTACTCGTGTCCTTCATCCAATCCAAACTCTCTCACACTATACAATCTTCTCTCGTTTCGTTCTGATCCCTTTCCTTAAAACACTGACCCTCAACATGACTCGTAATTACAATTTTGCCATTTTGCTCTCTGTGATTGCAGTGCTGCTTCTTCCCGCGCTAACTTCAGCGGCGCTGGTGGAGCAGCAGCCGCTGGTTCTCCAGTACCACAATGGCCAGCTCCTCAAGGGACGCATCACCGTTAATCTCGTCTGGTACGGTTCCTTCACTCCAATCCAACGCTCCATAATCGTCGATTTCATAAACTCACTTAGCTCACCGAGTGCCAAGCTTCCCTCCGCCGCATCGTGGTGGAAGACCACCGATAACTACAAAGGTGGATCCTCTGCGCTCATCGTAGGGAAGCAGTTCCTACACTCTGCATACACACTCGGGAAGAGTCTCAAGAATAAGGACCTAATGGCCTTGGCTTCCAAGTTCAACGCTCAGAGTAACGAACTCTCCGCCATCACGGTGGTTCTCACCGCCAAGGACGTTGCCGTCGAGGGATTCTGTATGAGGTGCGGAACTCACGGTTCGACCCGACCCGTAAACGGAAAGCCACGAACCGCTTACGTTTGGGTCGGGAACTCCGAGACTCAGTGTCCTGGTCAATGCGCGTGGCCGTTCCACCAGCCGATCTACGGTCCACAGACTCCGCCGCTGGTGGCGCCTAACGGCGACGTTGGCATCGACGGGATGATCATTAACCTTGCCACTTTGCTCGCCGGGACTGTGACAAACCCGTTTAACAACGGATACTTCCAGGGTCCGGCGACGGCGCCGTTGGAGGCTGTGACGGCGTGCACGGGGTCGTTCGGGAGCGGGTCGTATCCGGGTTACCCTGGTCAGGTGTTGGTGGACAAGGCGAGCGGTGCGAGCTTCAATGCGTACGGGCTGAACGGGAGGAGGTACCTGTTGCCGGCGATGTGGGACCCCCAGACTTCAAAGTGCAGGACGCTCGTGTGAGGGGAGGTGCACCGAAGTTTGCTGTGTGGACTCGGGCTTACGTGGCACAATCTGGTGTGCGCTAATGGCTTTGTAGATATGGAAATATTAAGTTTGTAAGGAGAAGTGGGGGATGGGAGTGTGTTGGCTTTTAGCTGCTTTTGTCGTTTAGCATGACGTGTAAATTCTGTTCCTATATACTAAAGCGGATGAATGAATATTAAATATTAATGTTATAAATATGGAAAACGAGGAAATAAGTTTTAGGCATAGCATAAAGAAGAAACGAGGCATATTGCTGATATTACTCTCTTTCTAAAATTGTAAGATAATAAATTGTAAGATAATAAATGAAAAATATGTTAGTACTGTTACAAGTTTTAACTTGTACTAAATAAATAATATTTTTCTGCTGTATTAAAGCTAGTTTTGTGGGGGTGATTTTGTTGGTTTGTAGAACAGAGGGAAAATGGAGTGGTGTTGGACTGTTGGGGCCGTGGGAGATCATCATGGGGACTGGGAGGGAGCAGTGATGATGATATTGACAGGGGACGAGGTGAAGTGAATCTAATTCTCATGTATGGCATAGAAAATGCATGTCTTTGTTCTTTCTGATCGGTTTGGTGGGGTCCCCTTTCTCTGCAATCATGCATCGGATAAGTTTTGCTCTTTCTTTGGATGATGTAATGTACCCTCCCCCGTTGTGTACTATTCAGGGTGCGATAGAGATGGCTTTCGCCATTCCTTTAGGCTATGTTTAGTTGGAAGAAAAGAAATAGAGAGTAATGAAATAGAAAGAAAAGAAAAAAAATTGAGTAAATTTTTATTTTTTTTATACGTGTTTGGATGGAAGAAAAATAAGAAAAAAATATTATAAAAAAATAATTTTATTTTTATATTATAAAATATATTAAAAAAATAAAGGGGTAATATTGAAAGTAGAGAGAAAAATGTCCGATCAATTTTTTTCCATCCATTTTTTTTTTCTAATTTTTTTTCTCAACTAAACAAAGAAAAATCATTCTCCTTCCCATTTTCTTTCTTCCCTTTTCTTTCCTTTCATTTTCCTCTCAAACAAACATAGTGTTACTGTTTGAGAAAGAATGAAAAAGTTGAGAATGAAAGCCTTGTTGTCACTGTTACCCTAATACAGAAATTTTATTGTAATTTATTTGATGATGGCAAGGGCTTTCTTCACCTAATCTTCAAATCTGGCAGACAACTCTGCGTCTGATGGGAGGATGGAGCTACATCTCATGTCTCTTTCTGTTTCCCATTCAGACAAAGCAAATAATCTAATGCAGCATCCACTTCTAGATTCATACACTTATTGATTAGAAACTGGAACGTGCATACTTCACACTTACTCCTGTTCATCAGTGGTTATGTCATCTTTAGTAATTTTTTTTTACCGAATAATACTTTACTGACAATGTGTCATCTCTGAGGTGACCTATTGTTGAAGATTGTACGTACACAAATTTGATTTTTCCATGAAGTGGTTGTCACCTTATTGGACAATCATAATTGTTTCTTTTAAACTAAGCCCGGCTATCACACGAGAATTGAGGCTTACTTAAACCAAAACGGTGGCCACGACCCAAAAAAACAAAAAACCAAAACGGTGCACACAAGGCTTTGGTTTAGGGGTGAAACTCTTTGCCTTGTAATAGGTGTATCCGGATTTGAGACTTAGCTGAGGCCAATTGTGGATGAGAATCGTTAATGTTATGTGTGTGTGTAGTGTCCGTAAATATTGTGATATAATGTCTAGAGTGAAGAGCTGTATATCCCAACCTGACAAAAAAGAGAAAAAAAAAGAAGCAAAACCGTGCAAAGATGAAAGTATAGCATATAATAAGTAACACAGAAACCCATATATTAACCACTTGAACGATGGATACTTTTACAAAGAACATTTGAATATGCCAAATACCAAAGGCCGCGAAAGAAACATTAAAAGTTTACAATGTTTGCTGTGCTCAGAACCAACCACATCAGTCTAGGTGGGGCAGATAGTTCCCTCATACTTATGCCCAAAGCATCGGCCATGATGCCATACGAGGGAGCAGATGATCACTATGTCCATTCATTTGTCAATCAAGGATCCATATCTGTATAACTGCGCATTTAATAATAGGGGCTGTAGCGCATTGCCATCCTGAACCTTGGAACCTTTCTGTAATTGAAGGAAAAAGGTGCAATAAGACTATTGTTACATCAAGAAGAGAATGCAACAAAAAAGACAGAACTCAGTACAACATACCCGTATCCATATGGGGAAAAGGCAAATGGAGGAGCAAATGCAGCTCTGCCTCGAAACCCCATGTAAGGATTGGAACGGCGGGGTCGATACTGCTTCATCCCTGGTATGTTGGTCCTCTTTGCAGTCACCTGGTACAAAGTCCATATATATTATGATTACATAAAAGAAAGCAAGATGCTTTTGAAGACCGAACAAATGACATAAGCCTCTTAATCTAACCTTCAATTGGCGCCCATGTAGTTCAGATTCATTCAGCAGAAGAGCCTCTTGAACAGCCTCAACTTCAAGAAACTCTACATATGCATAACCCTTGGGTTGGCCAAACTTATCAGTGCGAATGGTGACACGGTTTACTGTTCCACATGATTGAAAATGTTGCTGCACTTCTTCGGGAGTACATGAATAGTCCACCTGTGGAACATACAAAATCATATAGATTATATGATAGTATAGCTTTAAGTCAAGAACTCCATATGATGGCCTTTTAATGTTTGCATGCGATTACTAATACCAACTTTGTAGTGATAATTTCATCTAGAAAATAAACCACACACAATGCACATCAGACTTCACCATGAATTTTCACTTGCCCTGCAAATTAAATTCCAAGTTATTTGGCCTTGGCCATAAAGATGGTAGTGCAGTGCAACAAGAACATTATGCCGATGCTAATATCGTAAGTTCCAAGTTGACATATATCGTCTGGCTTTTTACATACATTTCACATTCACTTTATAAAAAAGGATAAAAACATTTAATTTCATTAACATACTTAACCATATTATTTATCACAATGAGACAACTAAGCAGGAAAGAAAGCTTTTGATGTAAACAGGGGAAGAGACTGCTCACATTGCCTACAAAGACTGACCGAGCATCTACTTCCTCTCTATTGCTCTGACTTGCACCAGCAGTAGCAGGATCTATTTGGAGGTAAGAATCAATAACAAAGACAATACGTTCAAGGGGGGAAAAATCGTAATAGAAACTCTTGCACATTAATAAGCACCACATGCAATTGCTAGGAGAGGATGAAAGAGACAAGAGGGGAAAACCATCATCATAACTTATCCTTCTCCATATTGGAACGTTTAAAAGCTTTAAGCGATGAGGCACCGAAGAACCCCTTTGACATTTTCCCCAGTCAAGTAAGTCAAGCATTAACCAAACCTCATTCAAATTTCATTTTATTTAAACAACTGGCAAAAATCATAACAGAAAATTCTCTAAGTGGAATGTAAGAAAATGTCTCCTCATTCATAACCAGCTTAGAAAATCCTTTCCCAACCTCTAACTGAAACTTTTCAGTCACAGTCAAGAAATGTATGGATTACACAATGCAATACCAAGCAACAAGCCAAATCCGAATTAGCTAGTTTACTAACTAAGAAATCATTAACTGGAGAAGTTAGTCCCCGCCAAAACAAAACAACTAGTGCTAATTTCAGCCGGCATTGAGCACAGCATAGCCCATTCAACCTAGCTCAAGCCAAATGCAGATCATTTCCCGGAAAACAAAATACAGTGTCACGAAACCCCATAAAATTTCCGCCAGAAAAAAGGTGCAATTTACGCCATATAGAAAAGCACCAAAACTGCAAACAAAAAAATAAACATTAAAAAAGGAATGGGAAAAAGGAAGAACCTTGCATAGATCCCATCTCCTTCTCGACCTTGGCTTGCATCTCCTTCAAAGCAGCAGCTTCATCTTCCATCTCCTTCAAGCGCCTCTTCATGTCGTCCAAGTCCTGCAACCATTGCAATCCGCATTGAAGCGCGAAACAATTAGGGTTTATGGGATTGAACAGCAGCAGCGTGGAAAGGGGGAATTGGAGAAAAAGGCATGAGGAAACTAAATGCGCAAAATAAAGAGGAATGAAAAATTAAAGGAAGAGGAAAGGATGGAAAGCATTGCATACAGCTTCGGTGTGTTCGGCGCCGAGCATATCAACGTCGTCGTTTTCCATGGTGAGTGCGTCGCAGAGGGTATACGGCGGCACCTCTCAGACCCTCTTGCTCTTTTTAGGTTCTTATTTTTTTTTAATTGGATTATTTTACCATATAATTTTTTTTAATTTAGTCTCGAATAACGTTAAACGTCTAAAAAATATTAATAAATTGTAAAATTACTTATATATCATTGCTTTTCACTTATAATAGATTCATATGAAGTAAGATTTCTCCCTTCCTCATTTTTTCTCTTCTATTTTCTCTGAGACACACACATAAGAATTCTATTCTAAGAAAAAATTTTCATACTTTTTGTTTGGAGGCTGTTATCAAACACAAGTCAATGGATGTTTCAACAATACACTCTATTAGGTATCTGCAATTTCCAAACAGAAAAGAACTAAATTTATCACAATGCTCTCGACATCACTAACATAAAACTTCATAAAAAAATTCATCACAACCTGAATATCACCTACATGAAAATATGATATATGCATAATTTACATATGAATAATCACATATGTAGTTTCAGAAGAAAAATCCATTACAACCTCAATAACACAAAATCAAAACACTAACTAAAACCAACAGGGCATAACATGAAATAATCGTATGTAAGTTTTAGCAGAAAATTTATCACATCCTGAACATCGATAGCAATGGAACTTATCAGTTATTTGTGAAAAAGAATAAAAATATACACAAAATTCATCACACACTCAAACCATTCACTACAAGAAAAATGCTAAGTACCGTCGGATTTTTTATTGGAAAAACGAGAAAAATTGACGGTAATTAAGTTACCGTCACAATGAATCAGATGGTATAAACTTTTCCGTAACATAATACCGACAGATTTTTTGCGTCCGATGGTAATTTCATCGAATTTAGTGACAAAATATAGTTAGTACAAATCAGAATCTGTTAAACGTTACTAGAAAAAATTTTCGACGGTAACGTTGGTGCCATGTCATACGTCTCCCCACCAATTTATCGGCAGATTAATCTGACGGTAATGCTGACAAAAATGTTTTTAATTTTTTTTAAAAAAATGGTTGGGCTCCGACAGTAGTCTTTTTATTTATTTTAATAATATTTTTTCCTCCGCTTATAATGTACCCCTGATAATTAATAATTGAAATAGTGCTTTAAACCTAATGTGAAATATCAAAAATATAAATTAAAAATATGGAGTGACTTGGAATTGAAATATCTAAAACAATGCTAACTATATTACATTCTTTGCAAAGTTTCTTAAAGAAATACATATCACAGAACTATGTTTACATTAAACCTATTCAGATTCATCATCTTCTTTCTCTCATTCACCATCCTCCTTTTTCGATGTAGTTTTCTGATTATTATCAAACTCGTCTTCCTCTTCTTCGTCGCCATCCACCTCATCTTTTTTCTTGAAGATCGTCGTCATCTAGTAGAAGTGCGTCAGCATCTACTTCAAGGTTAATGATGTCATCATCCATAACAGCAGACCTAAGGGTGATTAGATCACCGGTATCAACCACCATTTTCGAAGGAGTTGGGTCATCAATCTGGTAAGGTTCCTGACCCTCGTCCTATTATCAGACTAGATGCGGCCTCTTGGTTTAGTCTTAACTACAACCACCCAACTAGACTTGCATGAATTCGCACTACAAGGTTTTTGTTTATTTGTGGGAGTTTTTTCTATTATTTGTGGAGGTTTATAACCCCCAAAATTTGAGGTGCCACGAAGTCTTTTGTGGGGGTTTTTAAAAACCTCCACAATCTATTCAGTGGGAGGAGGGATTTTGTGTGTGTTTAGTGGGGTTTTATATTAAATTTTTGTGGTAGTTCTTGGTCAATGTTTGTGGCGGTTCAAAACCTCCACAAAAAGACTTTTCCATTTTAAAAATAACAGCTATTCTGTAGAGGTTTCAAACCTTCAGAAATCTGTCAATATAATTTTAAAAAATTAATCTACATTATTATTACACTACTGATCATTTATTATTAAAAAGAAATATTTAAGCAAGACATTAAAAATGTAGAAGAAAATTAAAATAAAAGAAATACTTTAAAATAAAATATAGTACACTACCATCATTTTCCAATCACATTAATTATAACTAGAAAATATTAAAAATAACATGATAAAATACAAAGAGTAAAGTATCGTTTTTATCCTCAACGTTTGGGGTAAGTCTTAAAGTTGTCCCTAACGTTTCAAACGTCCTATTTAAGTCCCTAAGGTTTCAAAATTGACTCAATATTGTCTTGCCGTTAGGGATCCGTTAACAGAATTGACGGCTGGACAAAATTGAGACGATTTTGAAACGTTAGGGACTTAAATAGGACGAAAACGTTGGGGACAAAAACGATACATAGAAATAAATTTTAATTTTATCGTTCAATAATATCAATTTTTTACTATACACAGTATTCAATTATTTTTTAATCACATGTAAGTAAATTACACTTAATCATATTATTTTCATTCTAAATAAATTAATTTTTTTTATAATTTTACTCTTAAAGATTTTTAGTTATCATGAAATATTTGTAGAATGATTAGTATATAAACTTGCAGAAAAAAAATAATATATACAATAAAATATAAATTATACCTTTTGTCTCTAATGTATCAAAATTCTTTAAAATAATAAAAAAATAATTTTATTTAAAATAAAAATAATGTGATTAAGTGTAATTTACTTATATGTAATTAAAAAATAATTGAATATTATGTGCAGTAAAAAATTGATATTATTAAAAGACAAAATTGAATTAAAAGTTATTTTTATGTATCATTTTTGTCCCCAATGTTTTCGTCCTATTTAAGTCCCTAACGTTTCAAAATTGTTTCAATTTTGTCCCGCCGTCAATTCTGTTAACGGATCTCTAACGGCAGGACAACATTTAGTCAATTTTGAAACGTTAGGGACTTAAATAGGATGATTGAAACATTAGTGACAACTTTGGGACTTACCCCAAATGTTGGGGACAAAAATGACACGTTTGCACACCTGCCCAAGTTAGAAGCGTAGCCATCAAAAAACCTTAATCCTCTAATCCACTTACAAATATTTTGTCTCTGCTCCTTCGTTAGAGCAAACACCACCTTTGGTTTAGCCCACTGAGAAACCACAATTTTATGATTTATTTTGTATTGAATTTAGTGGATTTTGTCAACTTTTCTCTCCCATTTATTCACTAAAATAGCATGGTTTCATGAATTTCTCTTAATTGTGCTTAATGGTTAAAAACATGTTTTTTAGGCCTTTAATTAGTCAAATTTAATTCACTTTTGATTCCACTCAATGCCTTTATATGTTTGTTAGTGATTTCAGGATTAAAAGGGCAAGGAATGAATCAAGAAAGTGAAGAGGAAAGCATGCAAGATGGAGAATTCATGGAAAATAAGGATTTGGAAGATTCAAGGCGACGCGTACACGTGAAGAAGAAATCTGTCAACGCAACGCATACGCGTGACTGACACGTGTGCGTGATGAGGAGAGTTGTCAGGTGACGCATACGCGTGACAAGCGGCACGTGACCAACTTAAAGGCAATACGCTGGGGGCGATTTCTGAGCTCACTGAGACCCAAATCCAACTCAATTCTGAAGTATTTGAGGCAAAATTCAAGAGGAAACAAGGGGGGAGCAATTAGTGTAGGTTAGAAACATGCTTTAGATAGTTTTTTAGAGAGAGAAGCTCCCTCTTATCTCTAGAATTAGGGTAGATTTAGGTTAAACTCTCTTTAATTTATGTTTAATTCATTGTTTTCAATTAGTTTTCCTTACAATTTCTTGTTATTACATCTTTGTTCTCTTAGTTCTTCTTGTTAATTTCCCTTTTTATGTCACTTTTAGTTTTATGAACTCTTGTTAATTTTTATTTTCTTTAATGTAATTGATGTCTTTTTATGTTTCTTGTTGTTTGTTTGAGTCATTGTTGTTATTTTCTTGGATTTGGTAGTAGATTTTATTATTCATGCAATTTATTATGCTTTTATTTTTATGCAAACCAAGTATTTGATAAAATGCTTGAGTTAGGTTTAGAGTAGATTTTGAACATTCTTGACTTGGAAAGATAAATTAGGTGATCTTGAGTTATTAATACCCAACTTATTGGTAATTTAGAGTGATTAGTTAGTCTTGTATCCATTAACATTACTTATGGATTGTGATTAAGTAGGCTTATTTGACTTTCTCCCGATGTTGGATATAACAAAATAGGATTAGCTCTTGGTAACTATTGTATTATAATTAATAACTATGATAGACCGGTGGCGGCGGCGAAGACCCTTCCCCCCTTCCCCTTCCCCCTCCCCCTCTTCTTCCCGAAACCCCCCTCCCCCCTCTTCTCCCTTCGCATTCCCTTCCCCCTTTCCCCGAGGAGCAGAGCGGCGGATTTATTTTATTTTATAATTTTTTTAATGAGGGGTAGTTTGGTAATAAAAAAATAAAATTAGTAAAAAGGATGATTTTAAAGCGTTTTTGAACGTTGATGATGATTTTAATAACGAAAAAAATCCGGGGACGATTTTGATTTTGACCCAAGACGTTAGGGACGATTTCAGTACTTAACCCTTTTATTAATTATCTTTAGGTGTTGATTTACTTTATTGTCATTTAAATTTCTTGTCATTTAATTTCTTGCTTCTTTATCAACTCACCCCGTGAAACTCATAACCAATAATGGAGCACTCGATTGTAATTTCTTGTAGTACAGCATACAACCATTCAAACAACAATCAATTTTCACTGCATTTAGACCCAATTTCGAAACTAGCTTATTTGCTTCGTAGTGGTTTCGGGGGATGCCATTGGACTTGACAGGTACCAGTTTGTTGCAAATGATGGCCCACTTATCAAAAGATTCTCGAGTATGATTTGACTCCGACTTAATACTCATCATTCTAACACATGCAGACAACTCCGAATGAACACAATTCTCGTACAAAGATTTCGCAGCAGATTCTAATAGATGATAAAATCTTTTCGCCTCTGAGTTAGGCTCTTCTTTAGCCTATTCCAATTCTGTAACACCTGTTGTATCATACACCATCTCATTGTATCTCTCTTGGTTAGCCTCCCAAGTCGTTTCATCCATATATAAGTCTTTCACCACCCGAACATTCCTTGATTGACAATCAAACCTATTCAAATTAAAGGCAGACTGGTTAATTCCTTGCTCCTCCACTTTTTTGTATTCCGCCCACATCTAATATCCATCCTTGAACCCATATCGGTAGAGGCGAAGAGTTATGTCTGCAGGTTCTAACCATTTAGTCAGCCGACACTTTTGACACGGACACCTAGATACCCCTTCTAACCATTTAGTCAGCGCGACAAACCCTCAATCCCCTCAAAGAATTCAGGTTTTAAACCTCCCGACCACCGTTATCCCTCTCATATATCCATAGAAGATGACTTGGAATCATATTGAAACACACACCCTAGAATTCAACGAACAACACAAATTATTAAATTTTTTAGAAAATTCGGCAAAGTGTACCCTATAATTAGAATCTCCCGCCGAATACAATTATCATTTTATGACAAACGAAACATGTGTTAAATAATTTAAACGATAGTTCGGTAGAACTTCTCCTTAATTCAGAGACATCCATCAAATAAATATAATAATTTTCACATAGAAAACAGTTGTAGGCATAAATTATAACATGCACGCATTCAATAAAACATCAAATCCTAACCGTTCTAGTGCGCAACTCCTTATAACTCCACAATTTTCCAACAAACAAGGGTTTCAAGAAGGCACCACTATGTGCCCTTCTCTCACTTCCGTCCTAAAACTCTGTCCTAAAAAAGTAAGTCCAACATAAAAATTAAACAATTCTATATTCAGAGATAGAAAATCAAGCTGGAATATTACTGCACAAACAACAAAAAAAGTAAACTCCAACTGATGTCAGAGAAAATAGCACTGTCCTATTAAAAATGACAACGTATTAAATTCACTAAGTTGAAACTAAATCAGAAACTTATTTGAAAGAATAAGTAAAACTCATTATTCCAATTAATTAAAATCTAATTCTAATTTCACCAAACTAACAAGAGGCATGACAAAAATAAGCGATGATGCAATTAAAAGAAACTCATCCACTAAACTCAACTAAAATCTTGCAACAACTCAAGCACTCTTAACCTCACCTTATTTAATCTACTCTAACATTATTTCATTTTTACATCCAATAAATTAACACAACAAATCCTAACCACACACTTCATTAAATAAATTTAACCACTGATTTAAACTAAACCCTAACAAAATGCTAAAGTCATAAATTAATATGTAAAAATAAAATAACCATACTAACAATAAATCCGATGATAGTGGCTGCAGGGTCTCTTTAACGTGGTGGTGATAGAGGCGGCAGTGACGGCGACGTGACCAGCAACCACAATAAAAGATGCGGCGTGGATAGCAACAGTAGCAGAATTGATGACAACGTGCAACAGCGGCTTCAGCGGCTTCAGTGGGTACTCCAAGCGGTTGCAACAACGACGATGGGGTCCCGGCGAGCTCCCAGCGGTGGCGATGATGCCCTCTCGATGGCAACAGAAAGAGAGCATAAGAAGAGAGAGAAAGAAAAGAGAGAGAAAAAGAGAGCTCGTTCAGACAACTGAGGGAGAAGGGTTCCGCATTTGAATTTTAACCCACACCTATCGTCAGATTTATCGTCGGATTTTTCCGATGGTAACTCACCAAAACGATGCGTTTCAATAAACCGTTATACTAACGAAAAATTCGACGGTAACATTGGCGTCCTTGAGTTATATTTTTGCGCCAACAATTACCCTCGGTTTTAGCGACGAAAAATCTCTTCCGACGGTAATCTTTTATGGCGACGAATTTCTTTTCTTTTCCATTAGAAAATTCGATAGTAAATCCGCCGGTATAACTCGACGTTAAATCCGACGTTAATTCTAACGGTACTCAATATTTTTCTTGTAGTGATTACCACCTAAATTAGCAGCTATCAAATGATAAAAAACCAAACTATTCCTTTCTATCAATGATAAAGTAATAGAGTATATGTATCAAGATTAAAATAAAAAATAATTTAGCTTTTCTTTTCTTTTTCACGGGTAGCCTGAAGTCACTTTTCCTTTTTCCTTTCGTTCCTCTTTATCGATTTCGTCTTTGATTTTGAATCATCTAATGTAGGATCATAAACTGGAGGTCCACTGTGTGATGCCATCTCTTTCTTCAACTGCAACATTATCCAAAATCTAGAAAGTTAAACATTTTCCATCGTTAATAGAACAAAAACGTACTTCTAGTGAAGCGTGCTAGTAAAGATCCAATCTTTATTAAGTGAAATTGCGTCGGATTCTAAGGGCGATAAAAAAATGTTTCAAATAAGTCGAGTTATCATAGAAACGGAATAATGAGATTTAGTAAAAGGGGAAAAATTGAACTTTGGAAAGAGAGAACGATTAGGGTACCAGAGCAGCTTTGGGTTGATAAATAATGACTTCTTCTTGAGGAGTATAGCCAACTCTGATGCGACTGGATTTTCCGAGGGTTCCATCAGGTCACTGCATAGGGGCGAGAATCCTTTAAATACATAAAGTCCCTTTTCCTTTTATAAAGAAACAAAAATTTGCAAGAGGGAAGACGAGCACACGAGGGATGCCGAACGGAGGAGACACAGTGAGATGGGACCGTGCGGTGGATCGGCGAGAGCTTAACGAAAAACTTAGGGTTAGGATTGTGTAAGTGTGGGACAAAATTACGAGTTTTTTTGGAATTTTTAAAATATAGAGGTGCCCTCAATTAGTTCTTTTACCCTATTGATGAGAATATTCGTTTTTTTTTTTTTACAGAATATTCTGTTATTTCAAACATTTTTGTCATGGTATAAATTAAATTGAAAAAAATTATATGGTATAGAAACCCAATTGAAAAAAGAAATATAAAGATCTAATTAAAAATTTGGTTAAACTATAAGAAGTTGCAGAATAATTAAACCAACTTTTTACTAAAAATATGAAACTAATCATCAATAAGAAACCCTGTTCAGATGACCCATTGGACATTGCATTTCTATAGGTAAATTTCAATATATTTTTCGAAAGGAGAGTGCTAGGGGAACAATGAAAATTTTGAACAACATGAATAATTACCAATCAAATGAAAATACACTACACCCTAATTTAATGTTACTAATTAAATTTACTCTTTTAACCCTATTAATTCACATTATTTACACATTCTTTAAAAATATTGTTGGTTACCTATATTTTTCCTTTTCGAAAATATACTATCTTAGTATCTTACACATATATCTTTTTTCTTTTATTTTTTTTGTCTTTTGCATTATATCTTTATTTAACACATTTTATATCTTACATCTTCTAAACGGCTAGTAACAATAATTTTACTTAAATATATCTTGTGTGGAAGGTCTTCATTCATATTATCCATTGAAATTCCTTATATTTTTTTTTCACTTTTTTAGTAATAAACAAACAAAATATATAAAACCTAAGTGGTTACAAAAATAATTTCAAGTAACATGCATCATTGTTCTGGTAAGCTAAATTAAACTCGGGAGGCCTAACGACATATATGAAAAGTTGAATGCATTCATTTGCAACAACTATGTTCCATGTTCATACCTTGATGACGAATAAAGAGAGGCCGCGCCGAAATGATGTGTAGTGTAGGAGGTGCAAATTATTTCGAAGATAGACATGCATTACTTTATCGTACACCTAGTTGATGTCACAACAATTTGATTGGCCATATTATATTCGTGTCTCTGTAATCACTGATGATTACTTTCTCCAGCAGTGTTGTTGCCATTCATCTTAAATGTTCCAACTTTTAAAAATGTTATGAACACAGAAACCACTTAATTATATATTTGAAGTACCAGTTGTGCAATCTAAAAATATATTATTAGAGTCACTACTGTCTAATTCATTAAGCTTGCTTATGTCATTATAATTCAATAAGTGTGCCAGTAACCCTTAATTATTTATCAGCTAGTTTATGTCTATCTACTTGTGTATTAACTACATGCATGTCCCAGCATTCATGTTGATTATATTTATTGTTGAGCCCCACCCTGTACTATGTGATTGAATTTTCTGTTCACCGTGCTTGTCTCAATATTAATAGCTTTCTGAGCAATCAATCAATTGGTTTTAAGTTTTGATTGGTTTTAAGTTTTGTATATTTTTCTAAGAGAAAATGACAAATAGCTCCCTGATTTTTTTTCTGAGAATATTTTTGCTCTCAAAAATTGAAAAATACATTCATGTCCTTGATTCTTTAAAAATGTAGACAAATCTACCTCCCGTTAAACTCAGTTTGTAGCTAACGTCGAAAAACGTTAACGTGACGCTGACCTGACCGTTTCGGAATTGTGGGCTAGACCTGGCCTGGAGACTAATGCGTCCTCATCCCGTAACGATCAGGTCAGCGCCACGAGAGCCAGCGTTTTTCGACGGGGCTAACGAACTGAGTTTAACGGAGAGCCAGAGGCAGGGGCGGAGCTTAGTTCAGACAAGGGGGGCCATGGCCCCCCAAACTTTTTATAAAAAACTTAGTAGTATTTTTTCAAAAGAAAAAAATAGTTTAATTGACTTAAATACTTTACTATGACTTAAAGTACTCAATAAATTCAATAAGCAACACTCTTCTATCTTCAAGTTCAAATATAAAAGTTAGATATTTTTTATTTATTTAATTTAATATTATTTTATATTTTACTGTTTATTTAATTTAATTTTTTATATGATAAAAAATAATAGAATATTCAATAAGTATTAATATTATTGTATTTGTATAAATTGATAAAAAAAATCAATAAATATTATAAATTTTAATATTTGTCCTTCTAACTTCTTTATATATTTTACAGGATATATATTCAAATTTTATATAAAATAATAATAAAAAATAAAAAAATTGATGCATTTTTTTAGAGGAAGACTAATATTTAAGAAGGAGAACATATAACTTTTACAATATCAACACCTGTAGATAGTTCTTCTACCTTAATGAATCACGAAAAAAGTTAAATACAACCTTTAAAAGTTCAAAAATTTACATCTGATGAGTTTGACCTTAATTTTTTGGAACGAAGACCCTGGAAAATGACTTTAAATTTGGCAATATCACCCAAACTAGAGAGATGAGATTAGACAAGCTTATCTTAAATGAGGTCCATATCAAAAACATCTTGACAATTATCTTATATCTAGCCTCCAAAATTTTGTTTCAAGTTCTGCCACTTACAGAGGGTAGATTTATCCACATTTTTAAAGGGTCAGAGACATAAACGTATTTTCTAATTTTCAGAAACGAAAATATCATACTATTATTTAAGAGTATTTGTCTGCTATACCAAGAAGGTGCATTTTTCTAAATACTATTACTTTTAGAGTCGTCTTTAATCATACGGAAATCAGAGAACAAAAGTGCATTTTAGTTTGCAATGTCATGCCTACATTTACAAGAGTATTTTAATTTGGAAAACACATTCGGTGATTGAGCAAGCAAGAATTCAATTTTTCTTCTTCTTACTAGACTATTTCTGATTCAAGCTCTTCTAAAAAACCAAGATTGATAAAATAAAAAAAATAAGACTCCAATTACAAATTAATTAATGTGTAAGCTTTTACTTTTCACTTTATCTATCTTCTCAATTTATAATCTTTCTCCTGTAAAGATAAAATGCAAATTCTGCCAATTGCAGTGAAGTAGTTGCGCAATAGACTGTAAAATCTTTAATGCAAATCACGCGTATTGTTGGAGCCGTACGTTGACAGGTCTTATTACTTAATGTTGATTTTTAAGGAGTTAGGCTCCGGATTTAAATATATAATTAACTATGATGTATGTATAATTATATTATTCTCATCGTTGTTCATTATATATTGTCTTAACCCAAATTTTATCAAGAGATGTTGGTCTTGTGGAGATTTTTTTAAGAAAAAGTATCGGGGCAACTATACCATCAAACAATTTGAAAATTTTATTAAAAAAAATATTAAATAATTAAGATTAGTGCCATCAAATTAAAATTAGTAAAATAATTTTTTACTGACTATCATCGTGTAATTGCTGAGTAAAGTACTAATTCGGTCCTTGTCCATTTTCCAAAATGACAAGACGATCTTAACCAAAAACACGTTTCATTACGGTCCCTAACCCTGTACTTCGTTTGCCAATCCAGTTCTTCTGTCAATTTTTTGACGAAAACTTGACGGAAATTACTGACGTGTCAGGTTAAAAAATGGACAGGGACCTAGTTGTCTCTAAATTTAAATTGGTTAAGGGTTTATTTGTCCGTATTATTCTTTAAATAATATTTTTTAATTATTTTTTTATTCATTATATTAATATTTTTTTAATAAATAAGTACAAACTAATTAATAAATTATTCAAATTTAAAAATATCATTTATTATGAAACTAAATAAATAATTTTTAAATATATAAATAATAAATATTGAAATACGATTAATACATTAATAATAATCCTATAATACTCATTATTTATAATACTAATAGTATATCATAGGGTTATTATCACCAATGGATCCACTCCTATAGGTGTGGGGGCAAGCGCCCCACTACAGTTTGAAATTTTATTGAGTAGTATATAATAATAATATTTATTTGCCTCCATTAAATTATTAAATTTGACCCCACAATAATTTTTTATTCAACTTTCGACACTTGATAATCAATTTGAGAACTTCATATTAGATTTCCATTATAATAATCAATTTTTAAATTTAAATAAGATTGGTGTTCTTTTTTAGAAATCGGCTCAAAAGAATATTATCTATCCATTTGTGTTTCTCCTTTTGAAATTAGCTTTAGTTTTTTTTCATAATAACTACACTAATTGAATGAATTTTTTCAACTATAAATATCATCAAGAGCTAATTGTATGAAAGTTGAGTTTTAAATGATTGTTTAACGACATATACAAAAAAGACAATTTTTTTTGTGACTAAAAAATGGACATTTTGATTATATTGTCAAGGTTTCAAAATATGAAATATAAAAAATTAAATTTTAAATTATGTGTTATTATTTAAATTACTATTTTCGTATTTTAATTTGTAATTAGATATCTTGAAACCTAATCATATTTTATAATAATAAAATATAATTATAACAACAATTATGCTACGTAAATATAAAATAATCACTTGTACAGAATAAATCTTAAAATACAAATTTTGAAATACAAAATACACATTAAAAATAAGTTAATATATTTATTTATACTCAAATTTATAGTAGATAATTTGATAGCTAATTTTTTATGTAAACGTAATATTTTTATTATAAAAATTATTATCATGTTATATATATTTTGCCCTCACAATCAAAATTTTTTGGATCCGTCACTAGTTATTATTATTAATGTATTAACTGAATTTTAATGTTTATTATTTATATATTTAAAAATTATATTTAAAAATTATTTATTTGGTTTCATAATAAATGATATTTTTAAATTTGAATAATTTATTAATTAGTTTGTATTTTTTTTATTAAAAAAATATTAATATAATAAATAAAAATATAATTAAAAATATTGATTAAAGAATAATAAAGACAAATAAACCCCTAACCAATTTAAATTTAGAGACAACTAGGTCCCTGTCCATTTTTTAACCTGACACGTCAGCAATTTCCGTCGAGTTTTCGCCGAAAAACTGACAGAAGGATCGGGTTGACAGACGGAGTACAGGGTTAGGGACCGTAATGGAACGTGTTTTTGGTTAAGGATCGTCTTGTCATTTTGGAAAATGGACAGGGACTGGGTTGGTACTTTACTCTGTAATTGCTTGTCAACGTAAAATTCCCTCTCATCGCGTCGCCGGTATCCCATTTTCAACCGTCTATCATGCTACCGTTGTGCCCTCCACTGCTACTTCTCTGTGTGTCGCGTTGGGTCGACCTACATCGAACAAAATAAACATTCTAAATATAAGAAAAGAAACATTCAAAGTTTAACAAAAAAAAAAACATCTCAAACTTAATAATAGAAACATTTCAAATTTTACAAAAGAAATATTTTGAAGGTTTTTGTTGGCCTAGAGAAGGGAGGTTGAATTTATGGCCTTCTTTTAAACTTGATTAATTTTGCCTCAAACCAAAAAATGTAACTTAGCTTCTGTTCTGTCTGCGAGATGAATTATGTAGGAGACAATTTCATTTTGTCTCATAAATCATGAAAATTAGAATCAATACAAGGAAAAAAAAGATGACACAGCCATGTATCCTGGTTCAGTTGCCTCGTGCAATACAACCTACATCCAGTCTCCACCACAACAGCAGTGGAATTTTCACGATCATATCAAATATTACATACACCAATTTCTTAGGATTTAACCTAATCCTATCTGGGATATATCAAGTTTCTACCTAAACTTCACTTGGCTAAGCAACTTCTTAGACTCTCAACATACTAAGTGCTTACCCAACTTAGTAAGGGATACAACTCAAATACCAGAAACAAAATAGAAATATAATCAAAGGAGATCTGAAATAAATCTTGACTTTTTTTTTTTCTCCAAGTTCCTCTCTTTGTCTTTTCTCCTAATGCCTTTTTCTTATTGTCTCTCTTTTATGCCTTTTACCTCTAAATAGAAACAAAGAAAGACATAACATACAAACAGAATACTCAAAGATAAACCATGAAGGAGATTATGATTTACAGCTCAAACTCTATATGCTGAACCCAAATTCTGAACTCTTAAATGTTATTCTTCATCTTGGTGGAAATGCTCCCTTTAATGTAGGTGCAATGCTTCCAAAACTTCAAACTTAATTTGTGAGGTTTCATTCTTCTCTGTTTTCGATTTCTCTCTCCTTCACCAGAAATGAAGATTATTTTTCTTTTTATATAAGCTATATTTCCTCAGCTAGAGCTTGTTCACAATGTCAACTTCTTGAATTTTGAGCTAGCTGAAATTTTTCTTTCTTTTTCTGCCATCAATCCAAAAAATTAGGAATTAGACATCAGTGTTAAGCACGGCAGCAGAAAAAGGAGCAGCAGTGATTAGCTTTTTCAGAGAGCTTGACAAAATCCAAACCTTTAATCTTGTGCTTTGTCTCTAAGTTTCATCATCAATTGATTTACAGCAGAGCAAAATAGTCTCCACTTTTTTTAACTTACTCTAAATAGTGGTTCAGAGGAAAGGAGAAAATAGCAAGCAATTGACTTGCATGTAAATGAAAACAAATTATCTTTAACCCTTCTGATTGAGCTTAACTTGCTTTTATTAATATTGATTTGACATAGCCTCCTTGATTAATTTTTCTTTCTTCTTCTTTGGCTCTTAATAAGAGAAAACTGAACTTTCTTTTCTTCTCTAAGTATTTTCCGAAATAAACTTAGCAGAAGCTTATGATTGCTTTCTTTTTGCTTAAAAGGTAAAGAACTGGGTTATGGGTTCAATTTCCTTCAGCAGCTTTGGAAGAACTTTGTTCTCTCTAGTTAGGCTCCTTGGCTTCATTAATTGGGCTGCTTTATGAATCATGGACTTGCAACATCAAACACTTTATCAAAGCACACTTGGGTTATCAACCCAAATAATACTATGTTTGTCATCATCAAAATGTAATTATTTGTTTGCTAAACTTAACATATCTCATATTTAACAAAAGAAACTCTCTAAGTTTAATAAAAGAAACATCTGAATTTTAACAAAAGAAACATCTCACAGTTACCTTTAAATGTATTCATTGTAATCGACTGCGAGGAGTTCTTTGTCGACCTTTCACGACAATCGACTCACCGGGAAAGGGTCGGATTAGGGTTGATGGACGGTGTGGTTGGATACAGCACAGCGACGGACAACTGGAAGAGACGTGGTTATTGACACAAGTAAAGTGAGGAGACGTGAATAGTTGCTTCGTCGGGAGAACAGTCGTCACCGGGTCGAAGGTGAACAGTTGGATTGCGCGGGACAGCGATGGCGCGGGACTCTCTTCGTGGGGATTGTGATCGTTGTCATCGCCAGCGATATGACAAGCGGTCTTGCTGTTGCGGTCAGAGAGTTGTTGCCATCGGTTGGGAGGTGACGGTGCAATCGTACGAACGAGAGCGACAACATGAGTAGGAGTGAAAAGGAAGGAGAGTGGGTGTGTGGTTGTTTTTTGAATTTTATTGTGTGTGAAAGTAAAAAGTGAAACTAGAGTTAGGTTTGGGTAAGGGTATGGGATGTTTTTTCAAGTTATTGGGCTTTTTTTTAATTGCGGTCTATATGTAGTTGGTAGAGTTATCTGATATCTAAGTTGCTTACTTAGTAAAGTTATTTTTTTCAATAGAAATTAAAGTAAAACCAATTCCTAATTAACTTGGATTGGTTGAGTGATCAGCTCACTTGTCCACTTAAGCAAATGTTGGGGGTTCGAATTGCTTTGTGTATGCAGAAATTCATTGGCTAACGACAGACCCTTAAATGGAGCTCAGATCCGTAACGGATTAGTCTTTGATATGTCAGACTTGGAGATACCGTGGACAATAAAAAAAACAACAATTCTATTTTTTTTAATTAAATTAGTGTATTTTGTGTTTATCCTAACTGAAAAAATATAAAAACACTAACAAATAACACAATTTATTTTTTATTTATTTTTTTGTTATTTTTATTAATTATATTTTAATTCAATCAAATATATTAAATTATCTAATAATATTGTCACTTGAGCCCGTACCCACTCTGTCCGTGAGTTATTGTTATAGTTGGTTAATGATGGTTATGTTGATGTGCGTATGTGACAGGGTTGTTAGTTTGTAGTGAAAGTTAGTTGGCTTGCCAAATTAGGAAATTAGTTCTGTTAGTGCTATTTATAGTTAGTTAGCACATGATTGTAATTTAAGCATTTAACAGATTCAACTTACTGAATTTATGATGACTTGGAGCAAGAAGTAACAAAACTTCAAGTCACATATTCTCCGTTCTTTCTCAGCTTCATGAAGCTCTTCTCCTTTGTCTCTCTAAACTCACTCATTTAACAAGTATAAACCAAAACGAAGGCAATAATGATAGTGGTTCGGTTAGAAATGATGGACGAATGACTTGTAATAAAAAATTCAAAAATACTATTTATATATTAAAATTAGGTGCTAAAATTAATTATAAAATAATCGTGAAAAACTAAAGAATTGATATAATTTTTTAGAGGAAGTCTAATATTCAAGAAGGAGAATATATAACTTTTATATCAACACTTGTAGATAGTTCTTCTACTTTAATAAATCATGAACAAAGTGAGATATAACCTTCAAAAGTTTAAAGAGTTGCATCTGATGAGTTTGACCTTAATTCTTTGGAATGAGACCTTGAAAAATGGTTTTAAATTTGGCAATATCACCCAAATCAGAGAAATGAGATTAGACAAACTTATCTTCAATGGAATTCATATCAAAAGCATCTTAACAATTATCTTTTATCTGGCCCCTCCAAAATTTTGTTTCAAGATCCACCACTGAGCACAATAAATGTTATATGTGGCAACAAATTAGCAAATAACAATTGTAGTTGCAATAGTAAGAGCAATATAAATATTAAAAAAAAAAAAGAAAAAATATATAAAAGTACGAAAAAATTGAACAAACATATTTAATAAAGATGTTAGCATCTATTAATTAAAGTTTTCTTATTTTTATTTGCTATTTTAAGTAATTTGTTTTGCTGTAAGAATACCTGCGGTTCTTTCTTCTTAAGTAGTTGTCGTTATTGTCCGTCTTTATTACTCTTGAAACCCAGAGTAGTATATATATTGCACGACATTGATATGAAAAGAATAAAGAAGTACTAAAATGAATGGTTTAGGGTTAGTTGAATGAGTGAATAGTGAGGCATTATTCCTTCCACTTATTATCACCTATCCCTATCTTATTATTGTGACAAGCTAAAAATGGATTCCCATCATGAAGCAATTCCACATGCTTCTACTAGGAGTGATTCTGATGATGATGTCATAGAGATTAATAATGTTGATGAGAGCAACAGAGAAGGAGTAGTAGCGGTGATGGAAGGTTTGAACATTTCAAGAAGTAGTAATAGTGGTGGGAGAGAAGAAGAGGTTCCAATATACATGACATGGAAGGATGTATGGGTGGGAAAGAATGAGAGCAAATCGATCCTGGAGGGTCTGACTGGTTATGCCAAGCCAGGCCAGCTTTTGGCCATTATGGGTCCTTCTGGATCTGGCAAGTCTACTCTTCTTGATGCTTTGGGAGGTATCTATCTATATTTTTATGTATGTCTCCCTTCACATATCATCTCAATAATTTCTTTCGAAAAAAAGTTTTTAGTGATCAGTAGAGGTGGTAATATCTACCCTATTTGTGGGTATATAACTCCAACCGATCAGGTAGAATTGCCAACTCAATTCGCAGCGGGTAGGGCAGGGTTTTTGTGCGGGTCGGGTAGAATGCGGGTTGACATTCAATCCTACTTACTAAAAGATCTCTCACTAAATGCAAAAGATTTGTAGTTATTAAAAGAAAATCATTAATTGATAATTTAAAAGTTTTTTATATAAAAGTCAACTCTATTTTAATTTATCATAAAGTTATATAATAATGTTATATTTTTTGTAACCCGCGGGTAAGATCGGATACCCGCGGGTTAAGATCGGGGCAGAGTTAGAGTTGGAATCTTCTCAACCTGCGAGTAAGGTAGGATTGAGTTTATATAAAAATCTCAACCCGCAGATAGGATTAGAATTAGATCCAAAACTTACCCTATCCTACCCATTGCCACCCCTAGGATATTCTTCTTAAGTCATGTTAAATGTACACTCAAATTCGTCCCTAAAATCAGTTAAAAATATANTTTATATCTATTCATTTACACATGAATTGAATAACCCCTAATCTTAGACATTACATGATATACTCACACTCACATTTAAAAATTCTATCTATTACTTGGTTATTGCCAAAATTTGAATGTGGGTGCAATGTATTAAGAGACAATATATTTAGACATTTAGTCACTCAACCAAAGTCTCAATTGCTATTTGTTTGAAAAAATATATTTGTAATTTTTTTTATTAAACCACGATACAGGAAACTAGAAAAACCCAAAACAAAACGTTTGTTGTATTTGAAATGTGAATGATATCCCGTCCAAAAAAAAAAGTGATCGATACGTGTACATCATATATGTGATTCATAGTAATCAAATTATGCCTATATGAACTCCAATTTCAGGGAGATTAAGTTCAAACACAAGACAAACAGGGAAGATTCTAATCAATGGTCGCAAGCAATCATTGGCTTATGGAACCACGGTACAAAATCTTATATAATCTTTATATCCTTTAACAAAAAATTCAAGTTCTAATTGTTATTTCCATGTATGTGACTGCAGGCATATGTGACACAAGATGATAGCTTAATAACATCATTAACAGTGAGAGAAGCAGTGTACTATTCAGCTCAGCTTCAGTTGCCTGATTCCATGTCAAAGGCAGAGAAGAAAGAGAGAGCAGAGTTCACAATTAGAGAGATGGGTTTGCAAGATGCCATCAACACTAGAATTGGTGGCTGGGGTTGCAAAGGAATCAGCGGTGGTCAGAAGAGACGTGTAAGCATCTGCATTGAGATACTAACACGCCCAAGGCTCTTGTTTCTTGATGAACCAACAAGTGGACTTGACAGTGCTGCCTCTTACTATGTCATGAAAAGAATTAAATCTCTTGATCATAAAGATGGTATTCAAAGGACTATCATAGCTTCAATTCATCAGCCAAGTGCTGAAGTTTTTCAATTCTTTGATAATCTCTGTTTGCTCTCTGCTGGCAAAACAGTTTACTTTGGACCTGCTTCTGATGCAATTCAGGTTACTAACTAACTAACTAGTTCATATTTTCAATGCCCATCAATTCTATAATACTATCATAAGAACATTATGTTGTATGTAGTTTTTCGCTTCCAATGGTTTTCCTTGTCCTGCTCTTCAAAACCCCTCAGATCATATGCTAAAAACTATAAACAAGGACTTCGATCAGGTAATAAGCTTTCCCATGCCTCTTTTCTTTTCTTTAACAATTCAGTTGTTCTAAATGAGAAACTTGTTGTGCAAGGAAAATGAGCTGGCTCCTGATGATGGTGGGAATGGAATCATACCAACAGAAGAAGTAATCCGGATTCTTGTAAACTCATATAACTCATCTGAGATGAACCAACAAGTTCAAGCTGAAGTAGCAATGCTTTCTGAAACGGTATAAATTATTTCATAACTTAAATGAGATATTCTTTGTTTTATGTACAAATGAGATTTGAATGAGTTGGTGCAGGAAAGTATTTGCCAAGACAAGAAGAGAAGTCATGGTGGGTTTATTAGTCAGTGCATTGTTCTGAGCAAAAGATCATTCCTAAACATGTCTCGTGATTTAGGCTATTACTGGATACGCCTTGTCGCATATATGGGGATGGCTATTTGTTTAGGAACTGTCTTCTATGATATAAGCACCACCAATAACTCAATTAAGGTAACATTATTTCTCTCTTTATATAATTATAAACTGCATCACTAGCTCTATGTGTTACATTTTAATAAATTTGTATTAAGAGTAACAATATCAATACAATACAATATAGATCCAAAATATATACAAAATATACATTAAAAATGAGTTAAATTACACATATATTTATATATAAATAGCTAATTTTGGTGTAATAACATTTTCGATATAGATTAATAATAATGCATATTTGTTGCAACTTATGATCGATTAGTGTTATGGATGAGTTCAAATGCGGTGCTTCACGGATATTAGTAGTTGAAAACACTATCTAATCTCTTCAAAAGTGACACTTTTTGAATTTCTTAGCCGTCAAGAAAAGTAAATAGGAATATGGAACATAATTAATAGTTCAAGTAAGTCTTGAATGAGCTCCAAAAGCTTGATATAAATAAACAAATTTTTGTCCTATATTTTTGAGTTATATACTCTCATTTAATTCTGGTCATTGAGTAAATGATACGTTGATGAATAATAATTTCTTTTTTTTTTTGTCTAGTCTATTAATAACAAAAATGGATTCTTCCGATGTATAAAGTAAGAATTTCAATAGCTTTTACTACTATAACCTTTTTTATCACCATTTTTTTCTCTTTTTTATATAAAAGTGTTTAATCTATTCATATGAGTATTGAATTGAGGAAGGAATAGATCGCTTTATTTATATGACTTAGATGTCGTATTTTTCGAAAAACCAATTCGATTGATGAAATTTTATATGATACTTATAAGATCGAAGAGATTCCAATATTTTTTATTATTATATACATTACTTAATTTAGGTTCTAAAGCCCAATAATATATGTCCAAAATTCAAAGTACATTATTTAGTCACTTTTTTGAGTTTAAAGTCTTATCGGAGTCAAACATTCAACTCATTTAGAAGTAAACTAAAAAAATTGTTACATACCTTCACTTTTGATTATTACAGGACAGAGGTTCATTTCTTACATTTGTGTCTACATTCATGACTTTCATGAGCATCGGTGGATTCCCTTCCTTTGTAGAAGACATGAAGGTACTTTAAAGATATGTGTTTCTAATTTCAAAAAAAAAAAAAAGCCTAACTAATAATTGTTACGGCAAATTAAAGGTATTTGAACGAGAAAGGCTAAATGGGCATTATGGTGTGTGCGCCTTTGTAATTGGAAACACATTATCCGGCATCCCATTCGTATTACTAGTTTCATTGATTCCGGGAACAATTGCATATTACCTAGCTGGCCTTCAAAATGGATGCAAGCAAGTTGTTTACTTCTTGAGCGTGTTGTTATCTTGTGTTATGTTAGTGGAAAGCCTCATGATGATAATTGCTGCCATAGTCCCAAACTACCTATTGGGAATCATGACAGGTTCTGCAATCCAAGGACTCATGATTCTGCTTGCTGGCTTCTTTAAATTGCCCAGTGACATTCCTAGGCCACTTTGGAAATACCCTTTGCACTACATGGCTTTCCATCGATATGCCTTTCAAGGATTGTTCAAGAACGAATTTCAAGGCCTAAAGTTTGCTACCAAAAACAACAATATTATTGTTACTGGTGAGGAGATTCTGAGGGACACATTTGAAGTGGACAACAGTTACTCAAAGTGGCTTGATCTATTAGTGTTGGTGGGGATGCTTGTTTTGTATCGAGTTCTATTTTTGGTTATCATTAAGGGTACGGAGAAGGTTAAGCCTTTTGTTGCATCCTTCAAACTGGTGTCTCCCAAGAAAACAATACATGTCATGGAAAATCCAAATGCCACCCCTCCTACTCATGGACACTACCTTGTATAAGTATAATCATATACAACAATGCTAGGAACCAAGAGGGTATCAGCCAAAAACCAGCCAAATGCCTTGGGTGAATCCAAAATCTCTATGTGGATGGTGTTTATACTAGGCATTAGGATGTTTCTTCTACTAAGTATTAGAATGTTTCTTTTTCATACTAAATGGATGTTCTTTTATATATTTTATAATATTTTTTATTATTATATACATTACTTAATTTAGGTTCTAAAGCCCAATAATATATGTCCAAAATTCAAAGTACATTATTTAGTCACTTTTTTGAGTTTAAAGTCTTATCGGAGTCAAACATTCAACTCATTTAGAAGTAAACTAAAAAAATTGTTACATACCTTCACTTTTGATTATTACAGGACAGAGGTTCATTTCTTACATTTGTGTCTACATTCATGACTTTCATGAGCATCGGTGGATTCCCTTCCTTTGTAGAAGACATGAAGGTACTTTAAAGATATGTGTTTCTAATTTCAAAAAAAAAAAAAAGCCTAACTAATAATTGTTACGGCAAATTAAAGGTATTTGAACGAGAAAGGCTAAATGGGCATTATGGTGTGTGCGCCTTTGTAATTGGAAACACATTATCCGGCATCCCATTCGTATTACTAGTTTCATTGATTCCGGGAACAATTGCATATTACCTAGCTGGCCTTCAAAATGGATGCAAGCAAGTTGTTTACTTCTTGAGCGTGTTGTTATCTTGTGTTATGTTAGTGGAAAGCCTCATGATGATAATTGCTGCCATAGTCCCAAACTACCTATTGGGAATCATGACAGGTTCTGCAATCCAAGGACTCATGATTCTGCTTGCTGGCTTCTTTAAATTGCCCAGTGACATTCCTAGGCCACTTTGGAAATACCCTTTGCACTACATGGCTTTCCATCGATATGCCTTTCAAGGATTGTTCAAGAACGAATTTCAAGGCCTAAAGTTTGCTACCAAAAACAACAATATTATTGTTACTGGTGAGGAGATTCTGAGGGACACATTTGAAGTGGACAACAGTTACTCAAAGTGGCTTGATCTATTAGTGTTGGTGGGGATGCTTGTTTTGTATCGAGTTCTATTTTTGGTTATCATTAAGGGTACGGAGAAGGTTAAGCCTTTTGTTGCATCCTTCAAACTGGTGTCTCCCAAGAAAACAATACATGTCATGGAAAATCCAAATGCCACCCCTCCTACTCATGGACACTACCTTGTATAAGTATAATCATATACAACAATGCTAGGAACCAAGAGGGTATCAGCCAAAAACCAGCCAAATGCCTTGGGTGAATCCAAAATCTCTATGTGGATGGTGTTTATACTAGGCATTAGGATGTTTCTTCTACTAAGTATTAGAATGTTTCTTTTTCATACTAAATGGATGTTCTTTTATATATTTTATAAATTTTTTTATATACTAATAATTGGGATTGTTGAAAGTTCCATGATTCCTGCTCCTATTTTTCCAACGTATCATTCAGAATTTTAATTTGGGGTGAAAAGCAATTAATATCAAATATTATAAATTAAAAATAAATAAAATTAATTAAATATAATTATAAATTAATTAAATTGTTTATTTTTTGACTCATCACCTCTTAATTCTGTATACCTTTTCAATCATATATATATGAAGACGATCATTTAAAATTAAACTACTGGTTAGCGTTTTTGAAACCCTTTTAAATTTTTAATGTGAATTATTTAAAACTTACATACTCACTAATAATATTTCTCATATATGAATCCAAGTTTTTGTAAATTCTGTGGTTTATGAATCCGAACCTCGATCAGCCCCTATATCTTTTGATGAATGGCATGCAGAGTAGAGTAACTGTGAGAGTGTGATTTGCAATGCTGAAGAAGAGTTGATCGTTGAGCGCAGCATTGATCAATCGCAAAAGGTAAATCTTCCTCGCCTTCACCTTCAATTTGAATGTATCTGTAAAGAATGACCAAGTTTTGCTTACGCAAAAAATCAATCTACATAGTAATGTATGTTGACAACAATACAAGGTTATCTTATTTAATTTAATATCTATAATTTTATATATAACATGTATCTAAAATTATATATTTATTATATTTAATATTATATATTTATTTTAAAGATAATTATTGGCCACGTATAAAAGTACAAAAATGAGTTGTTCAATAATATGACATGTTGATATAGATAATTGTGTTACATGTCATAATATTATTCATTTACGTGTCATTCGCATTATTGTATATGCACTTTGGTCTTTGACTTTGCATTAAATAATTCATTTTAACTCTTGAAATTGAATGTTGTACACTAACTTAATCAATTTACCCTTTTTCTTTTGTAAATTTAAAATTCTTAATATATTTAAATTTATTAATTTTAATTCTATTTTTTTACATATCTTTTAAAAATAAGTACTTTTATCATATATTTTTAAGATTTTAGTTTTAATTATATAATTTTTTTACACATATTTTTTTTTTAAAGTTTAAACTGGCTTATATAAAAATTGAGTTGAGAAATACCTAAGTTTGTTAAAATATTTTAAAAAAGATGAGTCATACAAGTTAGTGATCTTATCTAGAGTGAGTGTGTAATTTTTTCATTATTTCAAGATAAGTTAATTAGTCTATTTTGTATAGTTATCAGTATTAAAATATTATAAAAAATTTATATGATTAAAACTAAATTTTTTAAAATATTTATTAAAAATACTTAAATTTAAATAATATATGAAAAAAAAATTAGAAAATCTAAAAAATTAAAAATTTTAAATTTATAAAAAAATGAGAAAAATTAGTCAAAGGATTAATTTAATGCACAACATTCAATTTTATAAACTAAAATGAGCCACTTACTACAAGTTTAGGGACTAATTTAGTGCATTTGCAATAATGATATAGTTGATCATACGTGGACAAACAATATTGTGACATGTGGCACAAGATGACACATAACCAAATAGTATTATAACACATGGCACAATCGTCTATGTCAAAATGTCATGTATTGCTAAAAATATGGCACAATTGACTAATCATCATACTATTATACGTGGTCAAACTATAAAGTGACACATGTCACTAATGCTCTACATCATCAAATAATGTAAGTACACCGTTAGTAGAAAATAAGTTAAGGACTAACGCAGTGCACTTCTGTCAATCTTACTATTAGAGTATAATTAGGATTAGATCAATTAGCATCAATTATAATTATTTGGCATATCTATATATTTATTACGCTTGTATTGCTTTGATTCTTCTAGCATCTATATACAACTTTGTATATTGTATTATTCTTCAACTCACTCAATAATAGACAACCCTTTCTTTAGATTACTGTTTTGTTTCTAATATGGTATCAAGAGTATAAGTTTTTATTTTCTCTATAGAAATTAGTTCATATCCGTTTTGTTTTTTCTTCTGGCAATGTTCTTTGCCCTTGATTTTCGATACTTTTTCGACGTTTTGGTTCGTCACTACCCTTCCTATCTTGTTCGTCTCGTCGTCACGAGTCTAACGAACCCAACCCCATCTTTGGAGACCTCCAAACGTGTCGCCGCAAGTCCTTGCCGCTGCTATTTTCTTCCCCTCTCCAAACGCATTGATTGCTGTTGGATTCGACGCCTAATCAATAGCACAGAAGTCTCCACGTGTTACAACTCACACATCCCACAGATCCGCATCCAACCCGCGTCTAGATCCGCATGTTGACCCAAACCGGCCCGTTTGTTGACCCACGTATTAGCCCCACTGAGTTAGCATTGCCGTATTTTTCCTCCTCCACTCAGATGCTGCCACGTGTCCTTCATTGCTGATGTGGCTTTTGACATGTCTGTTGGCGTGGCATGCAGTGGGATCCTCCCTAAATTTTTTAGTGAGCTTTTTGTGCCCTCTTTTTTCAATTTTTGTCCCGATTTTGCAGTTTTTTCTGTTTTTGTCTCTGTTATTATAAAAAAAAATTAGATATTTTCTAGGCTACAGATAGGAAGGGTAATTTGCCAAAACTGTCATCGTTTTGGTCACATACTCCCAAATTATCTCTCTATTGAATGTCGAAAATGCAAGCAGAAAGGATACATTAGCTTCAATTGCCCAATATTATTTTGTCATTATTGTAAGCTTTCAGGATATTTGATTACTTCCTGTCGCACCACGTCTTGATCAGACCAAGCATCATTCTCGTCCCAACATCTCCAAGAATATGCCTGCTTTTGTTACTGCTGCTGCTATTGAATCTACCAACTCTGCTTCTCTCAACCCGTCTCCTGTCTATCTATCTGATATTGAGTTTCTTCTTAAGTAACTTCTCTCCTTTTCTAGTAATACTACCACTCCTATTGTCATGCTTTCTCCCTCCAATTGTTCTTTTAGGGTAAGAAATTCACCTCCTCATATTCTTAATTATCATTGTTTTTCTCCTATTCTTCATCACCATGAACCTAAGTTATTCCGAGAAGCCGCCAAAAATTCAAATTGGCAGCAAATAATGCAGGAAAAAATTCAGATACTTGAAAAAACACACACTTGAAACTTGGTTGATCCTCTTTTTGATAACAACATTGTGGGTAGTATATGGGTATATAAGATCAAGACTCACTTTGATGGTTCTATTGACCGTTATAAGGTGCGATTGGTTGCTCAAAGATGTACTCAAGAGTATGGTATTGATTATGAAGAGACTTTTGCTCCTGTTGCTCGTCTCACATATGCTTGCGTTCTCCTTGCCATTGCTGCGGTCAGAAAATAGTCTCTCAGTCAGATAGATGTGATGAATGTATTTCTTTATGGAGATTTGGAAAAGAAGGTCTATATAAAACCACCTCTGGAATATCCTTGTCCTTCTAGCAAAGTTAGTCTCTTTCATAAGGTACTTTATGGTCTTAAGCAAGCTCCTCGTGAATGGTTCGAAAAGTTCAGCACCACTATATGCAATCTCGGTTTCACTTGCAACCCTTATGAGAATATTCTCTTTATTCGTAGAAGTGAACGTGGGTTGTTCTTTTATTTTTGTATGTCGATGACATGATCATTACTAGAGATGATATTAATGGTATCTCTTATCTTAAAGTATCCCTTCACCACACTTTTGAGATAAAAGATCTTGGTTCTGTCAGTTGTTTTCTTGGCCTTGAAGTTATATCCACCGATGACGACATCTATCTCTCTCTAGTTTAGTATGCTTCTAATCTTCTTGCTCGAGTCGAAGTTACACATAGTCGCACTGAGTCTACTTCTCTTGAACCTAATGTTCAGTTTACTCCTATGTATGGCACTATTTTAGGTAATCCTACTCTTTACGATAGTTAGTTAGAGGTCTCGTCTACTTGACTGTCACACGACTAAACATCGCATATCCAGTTCATGTTCTTAGCCAGTTCTTGTTAGCTCCTCGTACTACTCACTATGATGTAGTTCTTCGCATTCTTCAGTACATCAAAAGCACTATATTTCATGGTCTTCATTTTTCTGCCCATTCATCCTTAACTCTTCAAGCGTACTCAGATGCTAATTGAGCTGGTGATCCCACTGAACGTCATTCTACTACTGGTTATTGTTTATTTCTTGGTGACTCTCATTTTCTGGCGAGCTAAGAAACAAACGTTCACTGCTCGATCAAGCACCAAAATTGAATACCGTGCTCTCGCTGACACCACTGCTAAGGTTGTCTTGGTTCGTTGGCTTCTCAAAGACTTGGGTGCCCCTCAGTTGTCCTCAACTGGTGTTTATTGCGACAATTGCAGTGCTATTCAGATTGCTCATAATGATTTTTTCATGAATGCACCAAACACATTAAGATTGATTGTCATTTTGTTCGGCAACATCTTCTTATTGATGTTGTTTGTCTTGTAACTATTGGGACTCTGGTTCAGATTGCGATATCTTCACAAAGGCTCATATTCTTACTTGTTTTCAGACTCTAGTGTCCAAATTCAATATGGTATCTTTAGCTCCCATTTGAGTTTGAGGGAGGATGTTAGAATATAATTAGGATTAGATCAATTAACATCAATTATAATTATTTAGCATATCTATATATTTATAACGCTTTTATTATTTTGATTTTTTAGTATCTATATATAGCTTTGTATGTTGTATTATTTTTTAACTCATTTAATAATTGATAAATATTTTTTTAAATTATTGTCTTAAGCAACTGACGAATAATTACACACACATGAATAATAAACTTCTCTCTCTTTATACAAAATTTTTCTCCTCTTTCTTTATATGTTCCTAATATATATAATAGTAGTAAATATATAAGTTATTTCTATTATAGTGAGATTATTATATTGGTAAATACTAATACTAGAGTCTTCTATTTATACTTCTTTAGTTTATATATCGTCTTTATTTATTCTACAACACGTTATCAGCACGAGACTCTAACCAAATTTTAGAAGACTCTAGGTAACAAATTTTTATTATGTCGAAGATCTCTCATCTTGAATTTAATGCTCTTGATATATCTGGAAATAATTATTTATCATAGATACTTGATGCTAAAATCCATCTTGATTCAATGGATCTTGGAGATACCATTAAGGCTGAAAATAATACATCCCAAAAGGATAAAGCCAAGCCATGATTTTCCTTCGCTGTCATCTTGATGAAGGATTGAAAAACGAATATCTCACATTAAAAGATCCTACAGATCTGTGGAAAGACCTTGAAGAAAGGTACAATCATCAAAAGACGGTGATACTTCCTCAAGCCCGATATGAATAGACGCACTTGCGTCTACAAGATTTTAAATCCACTTCAGCAATGTTTTGAATTACCTCACGAATAAAATTATGTGGGAAAAATATATCTGATAATGATATGTTAGAGAAAACTTTCTCGACCTTCCATGCCTCGAATGTGCTCCTGCAGCAGCAGTATCGAGAAAAATGATTTAAAAATATTCTGAGCTAATTTCTTACCTTCTTGTTGTTGAGCGCAACAATGAGTTACTTTTAAAAAATCATGAAGTGCATCTAGCTGGCGCCGCCCCATTTCCTGAAGCAAATGTGGCAAATCCTAACCCCAGAAGAGGTAAATGGCAAGGCTTTGGTAGCAAGAAAAATTATGGAAGGAAAATGAATTATGTTCACAAGAAAGGATCTCACCAGAAGTGGGATAAAGAAAGAAACTTTGGGCAAAATAAATCAACAGAGAATAAGTGTTTCCGTTGTGGTGGAAAGGGCCATTGGTCGCATACCTGTCATACCCCATGGCACCTAGTTGACCTTTATCAAGCACCTTTGAAAAAGGATGATAAAAGAAAAGAAACAAGTTTTGTTTCAAATGATGCTGAAAATTCCACCACTCATTATGATGTATCTAATTTCTTTGAGGATCCTGAAAGAAATATTGGCCATTTGATCAATGATGGAATAGTTTAATATGTGTGTATTCATGTGAATAAATAATGTAAGAAACTTGTAAAATTTTATGCATTTGAATTTCAAAATTACTGAATGTACCAAGATAATAATAATGAAATTTTTAGTATATACTATACTTCTTAGAAAAATATTTTCAATCAAGGAAATAATTTTACTGCGTAAATATTTCTACTCATTTTATTATTATTATTTGTCTTTGAAAAGAATAGCAAGGACATATAATGAAGATGTTTGCCTTGCAGATAGTGCAAGTTCACACACTATTCTCAAAAGTGATATATATTTTACCAATCTTGTACCAAAAGAAGAATATGTTAATACTATTATTGGCTGAGGTAATATGATTGAAGGCTCCGGAAGAGCTATAATTTTGTTTCTTCGAGGAACAAAATTCATAATAAATAATGCACTATTGTCTACCAAGTCTCTAAGAAACTTGTTAAGCTTTAAAGATATTCGCTGAAATGAATGTCATATTGAAACAATGAATGAGGAAAATCATGAGTATTTATGTATCACAACTCATGATTTAAATAAAAATGTTATATTGAAAACTCCTATGGACATTCACTAAAGAATCAGAAGATTCTTAAATCTAGTGAATTTTGTTGTGATGCATGTTCTCAAGGGAAGTTAATTTTAAGGCCATCACCAGTAAAGATTGAATTTGAGTCCCTGAATTCCTAGAAAGGATTCAAGGTGATATATGTGGACCTATTCATCCACCATGTGGATCTTTTAAATATTTTATGGTCCTGATAGACGCATCTTCGAGATGGTCACATGTGTGCTTATTGTCTTCTCATAACCTAGCGTTTGCGAGATTACTGGCTCAAATTATTCGGTTAAAAGCACAATTTCCAGAAAATTCAATCAAAGCAATTTGTCTTGATAATGCTGGTGAATTTACTTCCTAAGTTTTTGATGCTTATTGTATGGCTAATGGAATAAGTGTTGAACATCCAGTAACTTATGTTCACACACAAAATGGGTTAGCAGAATCACTTATTAAACGCCTCCAATTAATTGCTAGACCCCTTACTTATGAGAACAAATCTCCCAACCTCGGTTTGGGGGTATGCTATTTTACATGTTGCAGCACTTATTCGTTTAAGGCCAACGAGTTACCATTAGTTCTCTCCTATGCAATTAGCCTTTGGCTAGTAGCCAACTGTTTTCCTTTAAGAATATTTGGGTGTGCAATATATGTTCCCATTGCACCACCTTCTCGCACCAAAATGGGACCCCAAAGAAAATTGGGGATATATGTTGGATATGATTCTCCCTCTATAGTGGATTGATTGATCCAATATATTATGTCATCATGTGGATTGATTGATCAGAAGATAGCTCCAACTATCCTGTTTGAAGATAATACAGCATGCATTGCTCAATTTAAGGGCGGATATATCAAAGATGATAGAACAAAACATATTTCTCCCAAATTCTTCTTCACTCATGATCTTCAAAATCAAGGGACAATTGATGTCCAACAGATCCGCTCAAATGACAATCTGGCAGATTTATTCACAAAGTCACTCAAAAAATCTTCCTTTGAAAGATTGGTACATAAGATTGGGATGCGCTGATTTCAAGACATTAAATGATGTCGACAAGAGGAGGAGACTGTACTCTTTATTCCTTGATCAGGTTTTTTTCTCACTGGATTATTCTTGACAAGGTTTTTAACGAGGCAGTCCCCATCAAAGGATATTATACTCTTTTTCCTTCACTAAAGTTTTTCCCATTGAATTTTTCTTTAGTAAGGTTTTAATGAGTCATAATCCTAAATGGTCATCAAAGGGGGAGTGTTAAGATATGCATGATGATGTGGATGCCCATTAAATAGGCGGTTCACTCTTTTCACATATGAGAATTTACTTTCTCAATACTGAATGAAGTTAATTAACACTACTCTTGTACACCTATAAATAGGCATGACCTTATGCAAATACATACACAGCAATAACAATAATTACTCTCTCTTATATACAATTACAAATACTTTCCTTTCTTTCTTTCTATAGCAATAAAATTATCTTCTCTCTTTATACACTATTAATAATATCTCTCTATCTATCTTTACGTTATTGCATATAAATATATAAATTATTTTATCGAGTTAATTATATTAATATTAGAATCTTCTAGTTACATATCTTTATTTTATATTTAAAACATCTTTCTTATTTATTTCACAATATTTAATACTATTTATATCATTAATTACAGGATGATAATAAATCCAACGATAATAAGCGTTTTCCTTATAGTTTGTTAAGCCACGTGCCAGAAGACAACGCGCATTTAAACTAACATGAAATGATTCTTACCTAATCCTTTTCATTTGCTATTCGCTCTCTCTCTTTCTTTGTTCCTAATATATATAATAGTAGTAAATATATAAGTTATTTCTATTATAGTAAAATTATTATATTAATAAATATTAATACTAGAGTCTTCTATTTATACTTCTTTAATTTATATATCGTCTTTATTTATTCTACAATTTTAACTGATTTTTATTGTCTCCTATTCGAGTAGGTGCGTACTAGGTGGTGCAATTGATTTCTTATTTTTATCGTGGTTATTACTTATTAGATTTATCGCGTATAATTAATGGTATGTCCCTAGATGAGTAGATGGCAATCCATAGATGCCATTTCAAGTTGTATCATTGATAAAGTGGCAACGCGTTTAATTATCCACCAATTTCGTATATTATGTATTTTTGTATGGGTTATGCTATGTGTACACAAAAATCAGTTATTAATATAAAATATATATTAAAATATAAATATATATCAAAAATAAATTAAATCACACATGCATTTATGCATAAATATATTTGTAGTTGATTTTAGTGGCTAATTTTAGTAATTAATTTTAATATTTTTTAAAAAGATCTTTTTGATGATATATATTTTTTTAAATACTAGAGAGTCATCGTCAGAATTTATTATTTTTGCTAATTAATTAGTTATCAATATTTAAAAGTATGGGTTAATATAGTATGATGTTGAATTACTAACTATGAAACACAAACATTTTTTTTATTTGTCGTGTCTGCATATCAGACACGACACTCACTGACAAGTGTGTCTTTTGTTTCCAATCGTATTTTAATAAAAGATAAAAATTCTTATCCGAACATGTTTGGACACATCTAAATACTATCACTACCATCACGTGTCAGTGAGTCCAACCTTATTCTCAATATGTATTTTTGAGATGAGTTTAGAAATAGTATATATTATTAATTATTAAAACAAAAATATTTTAAATACTTTATATAATTAAAAAAATATTAAAAATAAATAAAAATTAATTTAAATTTTAATATCACTAAAATATTAAAATATTATTATAATTTATCTAAAAATAATTTATATTTTTTATGTATATTGTGT
>NC_029787.2:130046847-130048398 GCF_000816755.2 Arachis ipaensis | reverse complement strand
ATACAATAATATAATAAATATTTTTAAGTAAAAAATATAAATTATATAGCTTATAACAAAAAAATAGTATTTTTATTTTTATTATCAAAATTTTATCAAATACATTAAAAAGAATCTCATTACATTTTTTTTAATAATTTAGTCACATTCAAACAAATTCTTAACTCTATTTAAATATACCAACTTTAAATAATGAAGGAACGAGAAATTCACAAAATAAGAAGAACAATGATTATTTATTAAAACAAAATAATAATATTAAAGAGACAAAAAATTTAAATTTATTTTATTTAATATTTATTAATTATTATAATAATTAATAAATATTTTTAAATAAAATAAATTTTGACTATTTTTAATTAGGTAATTCTTTTTTATTATCCAACCTTTCCGAATACATTAACAGAAACTTTCTTAAGTGAGAACGCAACCCTTTATCCCTCTAAAGTCTAAAGTCTCTAACAACTTTTAATGGAACTTTCAATGAAAAATTCAGCAACCTCTCTTGTGTAGTTGGGTGCAATTAATTTCAATGTCCTTTTAGATTTGTACAAATCGTATGCTACATCACTATACTTGAAGACGTCTTCAACGGGTCATGTCTGTGTTTATTATATATTATATGAAAAAGTACAGACAGATAATAAAAATACTAAAGAATTATGAATAATAAATATATTGGATATTCATTTCACTAAGTGTGTAAATAATTATTCTAATATTAAAACTTTGGATAAATAATTTAAAAATATAGTATATTTTAATTTGATTAATAATTATTCATATTATTCAAAAAAATTATTGGTTACCTAATATTATCCATATTATATATACGGAGACATATAGTGTTGATTAAATTTAGTCTTTAACTTTATATGACTGTGAAGGTGATCTTTCCCATATACTCAGAGATAATCAGCAGGGGTTTGGATATCCCTTTTATTTTTGTGTTCCACAAAATATACTCTGTATTAGAAATTTGCCATATAAATAGTTATGTATGGTCTTATTTTTTCTTTTGAAATTATGTGTTCCACAATTTGGTCTTATTTTCACCAACCTGCTTAGTGTTTGATACTGTTAACAGACTATTAATATCAATATCATTATATCAACTATTAATATCACTAGTCTGATTAAATAAGTATCAAAAATTCGAATTTTATTTTATATATATATTAATTTATTAGTCAACAATAAATTTTTAAATAAAATTTCGACTTGCAATTTGAATTAAACAAGTTTTCGAAGTTGGAATCTCATTTTGTACATGCTAAAAAAAACATAACACTAACTCAATTTGATATTTGAAAAAACTAAACTCAAGATGCACTACGTCTTCATTCTTCCTCCTCTACTTCTTTGAGCATACCACCTCCATATCATATCCACATGCCGACAAAGTAAGGGTTGTTTAATAGTTAATACTGTAATTGTCACGTTGCGCTGATAACGATGACTTTGGATTTTAGAAACTTCAATTTGGATACGTGGCTCCCCTATATGACTATATCAATAAATATATAAAAATATAATATGAATTAAATTTAA
>NC_029787.2:130045927-130046667 GCF_000816755.2 Arachis ipaensis | reverse complement strand
CCAAAATCAAATTTTTAGATTTAATTATTTTTTTAATAAATTTGACCGTTCGATTTGTTTAGTAACCATTTTTAAAAAAATCAATTTCATATTAAAAAAAATACCAACTTTTTCAGTAAGTATGCATTCCCCGCCAATTTCCTGCACATATATAAAAAAATTTAGCCAAATATAGTATCATATATATATGTGGAAGACACCAGTTTCCATTTAACAGCCACAGAATACGGTTTGGGTCTCCTTTTCTTCATAATAAATGCTGATTATTATATAGTTTTGTGCATGCATGTTACATGTGACATAATTTAATCTCAAAGAACGTCAGCAACATGCACGAGATAAATATGTTCCCAACCTCCTCTCCTCCATCTCAGTCTCCTTCCTTTTGCATACAGAATTAAAACTGGACCCGAAGGAAGAAAGGAATTAAAAGAGGAGGGCGTTTATATGGACCCGAAGGCATATGTTTTTTGTTTTTTGTTTTTTGTTTTTTTTCTTCGAAATAATAACTATTTGAGAATGTGATATATATATTTGGCTATTTGGATTTTGTCATAAGTTAATGAAAAGATAAAACCAACTACAGTATCTTTACATGAAATTGATAGTTGATAATTGTTAGATAATAATAATTTAATCAAATTATATAACTAACCATTTTCGACTATTAACCTTATATAAAAATATCTGTATGCACGTAAGTTTTCATTACCAAAGATAGATTTAAAAATTTGAGAGTG
>NC_029787.2:130045352-130045791 GCF_000816755.2 Arachis ipaensis | reverse complement strand
TATTATAATAGTATATGAGTTTAAAATTTGTTGCCAATGAATTATAATTCAAATGACATAATCTTTCTATACTCACCTAAGAGATCGCGAATTTAAGTCTCTTTATTTTTGGTAAAAAAAAAATTAAAATTTGTTAGGGAACAAGACCACTACTTGCCGCTTGAGTCCGTCCGTGTTCACCACAAGAAAAAATATTTCTACATACATCAATCATTTTCACCAAAATTTTATAAATCTCACTTGTTAAAAAATTAATAATAATTGTAAAAGAAATACTTACATAATTATGGAACTTGTTAAAAGTATTTATAACATTTTAAAAATATTATGAAAAAATATTTTATTTAAAATAGTTTAATTTGAATGTACCAACAAAATTATACATTTTATTAATATATTTGTTTAATTATATTCTTTTTTTATAATTATTTACTCATTT